>NC_086338.1:23865466-24165466 GCF_032445375.1 Bacillus rossius redtenbacheri | reverse complement strand
ACAAAAACAATAATTTTGGGACACATTTGCTTCACAAAAACCTGTTGACACACACACATGAAAATTGTGTATGGTGCTAGTTCATTAACATTAACAAAGATGAGAGAGACGAGGGAGAACCATCAACACTGCTACATGGCCACTTACACTTAACCAAACCCAACCGCTCACACACACATGCACGCATGTACATTGTTTCAAAACATATAAATTAATAATTTCACTAATTATAAATACTGAACTTAATGTGGGCAGTTAAGAAAATTTTTTTTGTATGTTTTAAGTTATTTGTTTAAAAACTTTTACAGCACCAAACTGCCCAACAATCTTGAATGATGATGATGAAGAGAAGTTGTTGCAAAGCCTAGAACAGAGGATGAGAAGTTATGTTTTTTGTTGCAGACTACAAGGACAAGTGGCAGGAATCGCTGTGGGATGATCTGGTGCTGGAATTACTGTCCGCGACCTTGAACGAGGTTGATGAGGAGAAGTGGACACTAGACCTGGGAATGCAAATGGTAGACCAGCTGAGACTGTACACGGGCCACCTGCCGGAGAAGTGCATGCTGTACAAGTGCTTGGCTGTAGTGGCGTGCCACACATCTGACAAGCAGTATGTGCAGAAGACGCTTGAAGTGCTTCTCGCCGGGGCACGTCACCACTGTCCGATCGAGGCCCGCGCTGTTGCCCGTGCTGTCGGCATCTCGACCAGAGCTCACCTGCAGGACGTGTTATCCCGCCTCCGCCGCCTCTCGCAGGACGAGCTGGGGCGCAAGTCCTCGCGTCTACTGCCCTTCATCAAAGACAGGCAGCACGAGGGCGAGCTGGAGCGGGTACGACATACGTTACTGCTGTGCTACGGCGAGGTGGCCCAAGAAGCTCCCGGAGAGGAGCTACTGCCTCAGCTGGAGCATGGTCCTGCCCACTGGGTGCTGCAGCAGCTGTCTGTCATCAAGGTAAGACATCCCTTCACGGGCTGACTGCACTAGTGTCACACTCACTTCTTCAGTGCTGCTGCGACGTGGACCAAGAGGGTTGTTATAATTAAATTAATTCGGTACTAAGAAACACTCATATTGGATGTATGTGTGAACAAATGGAAAATTTTTAGATTTCAAACATAATTCTTGTTACAAACTTAAATGTTTGTGTATTGTCAATAAATGTATATTTTTTTTCAATGATGGAAAGGGCATTTCATTTGAAGCAAGTATGCATTCACATTTAATATTTTCTTTGATGTTGCTAATAACTTATGCTTTTACGTCATTATTACAATTTGTATTACTATTCTGTTTGTAAACAAATTCATTTTCTGTATATTTTCAAATTAAATATTTGTTGTGTCTTGTTAATGCTTTGTGACAAGTCACAGATATCTCTTGTATTGAACATGTGAAGAGAAGGCAAAGTAAATGCCTCTGCACTAACATGCACCTACAGAAAGACAAAAGGAATTTTTTTTTAATTTTCATATTTTTGTTTTTGAACTGCACCAACATTGTTGTTGTTTTGATTCATGCGGAATTTTGACAGTCGCTAATCTGACTACCATCAGCCAGCCATGGCCCCTGTTTCTGTGTGCATTTGAACTAAATTATAATTTGACATGTTTTTATTAATACAGTTTTAGGCTTGCAGTTTTTTACTGCGCAACTGTTCACGCTGGTTAGTGTGTGATGTCATTTTTTGTAGTCTGTGATGTCACAGCGGCAACGCTTACTTTAAACATGGGTGGTAGAACTTTACTGTCTTGGGATAGTTACGAGCAAAAGTCCTGTTTCCAGCTCAGCTGCCATTGTGTCTTGTCGTGTAATTTTAGCTGTGGCCTAATCTGAAGGTGGCATATTTAATTTGTGGCATCAAGCTTTTAATTGTGTCTGAAATGTGAGCTGGAGTATTCATTCAGTAGTTAAATGCAGGCCAGGACCTGAATGATTTTAATCATGACACGAAGATCAGCCCTTGGTGCTGGACCTGCCAGCCTGACGTCATTGTGACATTAAGTGTCGACGTACCGACAGTTAAGCTCTCATTAAATTTGCTACAAAAATCAACTGAACAAGTTATTGAAACTGTACTATAAGTGTGTGGCATTAGTATAAATAGTAAGATTTTTTATTTATTTAATATTTCCTTTTAAGATAATTTAATTTCACATTAACGAGTAAATGTGAAATCAGTGGTGTGATGATGATCTTATAAATTATTTGCTGATTTGTAGCCTTCGATCAAACATTTTTTCATTGAATTACTATGCATTTGTATTAAATTACCCTGAGAACTTTAGTTATTTTTTACTTGCCCATCATACAATTATTTCTCTTTGAAATTTTTTTTTGATATTTAAAATTTTTGAACATTGGGGAACATAGGTATTGAATGGTAATTGTTGTCAGTTTAATTGTGTAATATTTTTTTGACATTTTTTTTTTTTTGGTTCAGAGTTGTCCAGCATTGCGTATTGTTCTAGTATGTTATGTTGTGTGTTATGTGTTGTTGAAAGATTTCAGTGGCTTATCGTCACAGTATTTGTATGTGATACTAAATATTGCAGATTTTTATCCCTCCAATGTAATAAATGTTCCACCATTACGTACGCTACCCGCCCTGCATGAGTGCAAGCGTGTGACTGGCAGTCCTGGTGGTGCGAGCGTGGCACACACAACAGCCGTGTGCTGCAGGATGCGCAGGGCACGGCGGTGGCTCTGGGTGCGCTGGGCAGCGTGGTGGAGGCCTTCCACCCCAACAGGAACAGTCTGCAGATCGCACTGCACGGACGGGCCCAAGTGCTCCAGCTGGTACTGGAGCAGTTGGCACTGGGACCGAGCACCTACCCCAGCGCGCTGCAGGTGCTCACGGCACTCGTGTATCCTTGTGTCTCGTCACCTGCCCCGGTGCATGTTGCACGACACCTGGCAACTCATGGTGAAGCTCCTTGTGTTTATATTTTATGAGAAATAACCAGTAACCCCAGCTATTTTCCTTGATTCTCAAAAACATTTTTTTGATGACGAATGGTAAATAATCGGTTGCATTACCTCATCTAAATTCACTAATTTTCAATATCATTGAAATACATTAAAACGTGATGGTTTTATCACATACTGAAAAAAATATATATACACACACAGTTGGAAATTCAACTTGTGTATTTTTGTAACCTTTTAATACACTATTAAATATAATTATGAATTATAGTACATATTTTATTACATTGTAAGGTTAGGGACCTGTAAGATTTAAACTTAAATGCATATTAAAATCACTCTTTAAAAGAAAGTAATAAAATACATACTAAATTGTAACCCCCCTCGTGCCCAAAAATTATATTATTTTAAATTAATTAAAATCACCTTGGAAACAGCTGGGCAAAATATTAAGAAAATTAAAATTAATTACCAGAGGGGACACGAGGCGGTGAACAAGACAAAATTTACACTCCCTGCACACTAGTAACTTGGGAGTTCGTGGATCGTTATGTAGAAGAAGGTATATGATAAATAAATACGCTATATAAACAGCTTGGTCTATAGGTTTTCCTGGGTTTATTTTTAAGAGGTTTTGTTTTAGCATTATTTCGACATGATAATAAAAATCTTAGTAATTAACAAAGTTAAGGGGGTGCCCCTACATTATTTAAAACAATACATATTACACCTTAACGAACAAATTGTAGCATTGCACAATGAGTATGTTATACATATATATTTTTTTGGGTCATAAGAATATTGATTAAGAATAACTTTGATATAAAAGATAATAATTATTTAATATGTAGATAAGGGTAATTGTTCAGAGCTGTTAAGAATTGTTATTAATTATTTTGGTTAAATTACATGGAAAGCCTTAAAATACTTATTTCCTTGAGATACTTAATTATTAATTTGAGGGTTAACTCCAGTTCATAATAATTAATTTTGATATTTGATAATTAATTTCAGTAATTGTTTGGTTTTAAAGCAGTATAGATTATAATTTTACAGGACATCATTTTTAACAAAAGTTTTTAATATGGTATGAATTTCAACTTTGTTTACTAAATTTTGAACATTGTATTTGAATTTTTTGGGTAATTTTATATTCTATTGGATATTACTAGTGTAATATTTTGAGAATAGTCTGGAAGGTACAGAAGGAAGAGCGAACAGGCGCGACACTCTGGCGCCAGAAAGTTATTTTTCACTTTGTAAATGCGTGTTTGGGAGTTACGCGTCACGTTGTACGCACAGCTGTAGCGACCGTCTGGAAGGGTCTCTGGAGGCTACCACTAGCCAGCCAATCAGGGCGAGCCCTGGCATGGAAGGATGCGCCCATCCGAATTTCCTTATATGGTCATGTTTTGGAATTATATGTGCGCTGATTGGTCAGTTGGTCCACGGGGTTGCTTCCCTTGTTTTCACCTTTGCAAGGGAAGGTAATCTCGTCGACCAAGTCACTTGTTGCTCGATCGTCGCCGAACTCGGTCGCGTCGTCGGCAAGTCGCAAGACAAATGGAAAATTACTAAGAGATAATTTAACGCCTAGGGGCTGGGGCCAGGCCGTATTTTTTTAACTTAAGTTCTTGATTTTTCGGACAAATGTATTAGAAATTTAGGCCCTAGGCGTCGGCATCGGCCCGACTTCGTGGGATTACGGTCCGCGATCGACGGTGCCTTGAGTTTTGTAATTAATTAACCACGGGACATTACTAAGTTTTTTTTCTTTGGCGAGTGACAAGACTCCTCGACCATCAACGGCAAGATGTACGGTGCTGTGGTATGTATTTGGACATCATAAAAATTGATATATGAAAAGACAAAAAACTGTGCAAGTAATGAATTTTTCTATCTTAATTCATTTGTAAAATTGTGTACTGAGGCCATGTAACGATGAGAAAAAACATTTTTTTTAAAAGAAATAAATAAAGATATTTTAATAAACTCTTCTATTTCCAAATAACGTAGAACCATCGTAATGAAAAATCCCTAAGGAACATAGTTTGTCTTTGTTTTGTTACGTTTCTCTGTGTGCTTAGCCAGGAAAAAACATACAACGTAACAAAATGATTACATTAACAAAATTTCAGGTATAACACCAAAATTTGATTCTCCCAACGATTACATATATTATTAGTTTTCTTGTATTTACGTGTTCTTGAGGATTACGTTCTTAAAGCACTGCTCGCTGGTATCTTTTTGATGAATTTAGTTCCTTCTATGCAAGCGGAAAATATATATAGCTCATATCACCCGGGTCTTCCCAGGATGACGTCGGACCGAGAGGAAAATTCTTCTAAAGGGGGAAATCAGCTGGAGGTCCCGAAGATCATGCGGGGAGCAATTTCTCTCCCCAGAAACTTTCACCCTGTCAAACAGGGTGTGGAAATAGGGCCTACGAGGTGTCTCGCGCCGACATTAGGATGACGCGCACCGAGAAATCGCGGATGCGCGTTAGGAAACCTTATTTTTAAAGAATTAAAAAAAAAAAAAATTTAACTACACATGACTTTTTCTAAAAACTTTATCTGCCTGGCTACTGTACAAATGGGATCACATACCTTAAGCAACTGACTACATCTTTTATGCAACCGAAATCGCCGATCCCGCGAAAAGCCTCTTAGCGCAGAGGACGCAGAGAAGACGTGGTCAGTAGCCGAGGTCAGAGTACTGAGTGGCCGCGATGGCGGACACAGCTCGTAATTAAATGGGGCGCTAAGGCCCCTAGGGAGAAGGAGGGGGAAGGTTCGGTTCTATGCCGAAAACATGCGGAGGTGCCCGAGGCGGGCGTGACAACAAACGACATGCGCGCTCTCTACCGGCAAGTACAGAATGCAACAAACAATCGACACTCTACAGGCCGCGAGAAGAAAGCATAGTGCCTTATGGCGCCGTGGCGCTGCTTTCTAGCGGCGTAACGGGGAACTAACTGAGGCGGTGAGCTGACTTGCCACCAGGTGTCATGAGGGTGAGCTCTGCACGCTGGCGACCAGGCCCGCTGTTACTTTTTCTGCCGCTAGATGTCGTGGACGTCTCTGTCGGACCAGGGAGAAGGTCCTTGAAGCTGGCCATGGTCTTGGCTAAGTTCACGTCAGGTCACTGCTCCCGACTTGATTTCTCAGAACTAAGGTGAGGTGGAGAGGGAGGAAGGGGGGCAGAAATAGCCACTAAGGTGGGAACGCAGGTCCACTGGAGACCCATTCGTGACGAGACTTGCAATTCTCAGCAAGCCTGTAAGAAGTAGCAGCTTGCAGCCCACAAGCTGCTCTATGCAATTTTGGTCATGAAGAGAAATAAAATTACAAACTCGGGACGTGACTGCAGGCGAGAGAAATTTCATCCGGGCTGCCCACTTCCACATTAGACAGCAAGATATCAGATAGGCCCCTGGGAAAAGGGGCTTCGGTCCACTGGCACAAAGTTTAAACACGTGGCGTACACTGGCCTAACAAAAAGTAACTCACCCCCTTAACAACCAGATAAATTAAAAAAATAAGATTTCCAAAAAAAAATTTTTAGTTATAGGAACATAAAAAAAAGTGACGAAATGCCTAATTTCCGGCACAACAGTCTTTAAGAGTGCGTGGGAGATAATATTTTCTCGCGCGCGGTCAGTTGAAGTGGTTCATTCTTTCCTCGTAGGATAGCGTCTCGTTCGGCCGCCACGAGCGTACGTAGTGTATCCATGCGGACATCCCGCGAACTAGTAGGAAAACGGTGTGGAGGGGGGATGGAGTGGAGTGAGATAGAAAGAAGAATGAAAGACGGCTGATAGGAGTGGGATGAGTCACCTGAAGCAGCGGCTTTGTGATGTGTGCTGAAGCACAAGAGAAGACACGACACTGGACAATCACGCCCGTTTCACACATAACCAGACAGAGCGGATAGAAAATTTTTTTTTTTTTAAAGATTAAAGGAACGCCGATTTTATGCTTACCTCTTTCGGCGTCCATTTTATAACCTTCTTTACGCTTCGTGGATGTTACTGTGTGATACACCACTTCGTTTAAATAAAAACCGTACAACAGTTCTGGTACATAAAATATTACAAAGCGAAACAAAAAAAAATAGAACTTTAGATACAAGTCTACCCTACATACCTAATAGAATAGTATTGTCATCTGCCTGACAACTGCAGAACGAAACTTCTTATTTATACTTTTTTTAATACACTTGACGTTTCTGACTCGTGTTTTGTAACAAATGTACCGTTGATTTGTAGAGAATAAAACACAATATAATTTGTTAATAGTTCGAGAAAATAACAGCATATTAAACTCTGAAAAATCGGCAATCTCTGCACTTTCCGCATTACAAAATATTGGCTTGACCTCAACTTTTTCGGCTCTTATCGCGCGAGGTGGCATACCAATGGCGCGTCCTGATAGGCTGAAACAGTTTTCCGCTGTCTGGTCAGCGTTGTCTGGCTGACCCGAATTACTAGGCACTGGCTCAGGCAAATGAAGCTGAACTACTCCAGGAAATATCATCCTAATCAGTTTGCTAGTGTACTATTTTCTACATGAACATTTGCTTATTGTTTCTCCAAATTTCGTTTCAAAGTTTAAAAAAAACATGAAGTCCGTGTAATCTACGTTTTTGATTGAAAAGTCAAACAAGAATTTGTCTTTTTTTTTTTTCCCGCAATGGACCTAGATACTAGTTTCTATATTTTATTTAAATCCAAATGTCCATACTTTAATTTTACTTTAATTTAACTTTCATAAATGTATGTTGTGTATAATTAAGTATACCTTTTTTTATCGATCAACATAATATTTGCTCCGTAACCAATTAAGTGAACTTAAAAGTGAATGTTACTAGCATTACAGTATATTACACGTAAATTATTATTGCAATCACAACTGGTAATCATAATTTAAACAGAACTACTATAATCTATTTCATTGTCCGAATTTTGATGTTTAGCTTGTAAGAAAGGTCTCGGAAACAGGATTGCAAAGATCTTATTTTACCAGAAAACTATTGGACTGCCAGAAACTTTTTAAAAAGTGAACGTCAAAATTCGGACATGGACTTTATCTCAATGGAAGTTATTTCTGAATACAAATATTACCATATCGGTTTTTCGAAATTGAACGACAGTTCACTATATAATCATTGTGTTATTTTGAAATTGAGCCAACTTTTCGCTACAGAAAGAAAACGTATGTCTCTTCTCATATAACGTAGAACATGGTCGTGGTAACTACCCACCTATATACTACCTCTGAAGGTACAATTACTGAACTCGCATTCGCGGTGGCCTGGGTTTCAAACCTTTTCCAGCGAGTCTTGTTATATTTTAAGTAGTGTATCTATATTGCGGCAAATATTAGACTAAATTATATGTGTCGTTAACGGGATACAAGAGCCAGTCCTGTCAGTCGTTATCCGGTAGAGCGCGCTTGTGATGCGAATGTGCAGCGCTCGGCTGCGGCGAGGCTTACTCCGCGCGCGGGGTTGCCAAGTCGTCAGTCGCGCGCTGGCCGCTGTCGCAGTGCCTTGGTTATCTGCCTCCCTGCCACCCGATATGTTTCCTCCGCCGGGATCCACGGCCTTCACATGCTGTGCGCGTTATATGTGCACGTGTTATTTTACATACCTTTTCAATTAAACAGTTGTCAACTACAATTTCTTCGCTGAAACAATTTATTTATTTGGGATTTAGTTACTATTTGAAGAGTGGCTTATAGCGAGAGATTCTGATGTATAATCTCGGCCCGGGTATGATTTTGTGGTCTAATTTCGAGCATAAACCGAAAACAATAAAAAAAATAATTCCCAGTATTATAGCTCTAATCGATTAAAAAACCTTTCACTCGATAAGAAATAACTTATTTTAATTGTACTAAATACTTTAATAAAGTAATGTCTTAAATACTTCCTGAAATGTACAGGAACAAACACTATACAAAATTTAATGCTGTATTAAACAATGATACTCTAGCCAGAGTTTTTTGTGTAATTAAACAGAGAGTTCACAAAGATAGTTTTTATGTATGTACATTAATGATACCATTGAAAGACACCATTAAAAAATTTATACAATATGTGTACTATTTAAATAAATATATTAATTACATATAATTTAGCATAACATTAAAGAATGAAATAAACATGTTGACATAGTTTTTAAACAGAGAAATTATAGTCTTTCAAGCACTTTCACTGCTACGATACACATAAGTAAAAGAGGTGTCTATATAAATTTATAATAAGTTCGAATTTAATCTACTAATAAACATAAAATATGTGTTTGATAACCCAAATTCTAAAAAAAAAAAAATCTTATTGCTTTTACATACAAAATATGATCATAATATTATCTACACTGTTATATTAGGACTGTGTCAAAAACAGAAGAAAACATGCATAACATTTAGGAAACCAAAACTGAAGTAATCTGTTTTGTTTTTCTTTAGTGATTTTTGAGCTTCTTTTACAAAGTCAGGCTCTCGCGCATTTAGTCTTCGGGTATTTAATGGATCTGCTATCTCTGGAAGTAAGCACTCCGCAAAAAACTGTTGTAGCTTTGACAGCATGAGTTTTTCCCAAATTTCTTTGTCGAACAAAATTCTTTCAACTTGGAAATCATTTTTCGTATGAACTACAAAGTCGTAATAATTTCTACTGCAGACGCCAAGTTGACCTTGAATCTGGTTAAAAAAAAAAGGTGGGTTTTCTTTAGATGCAATTCTCCAAGTTTTTCTTCGATACACGTTTTTTTTCTTTTTTGAAATATAGTCCTTTAATTTATCATCTCCGCTGAAAATAAGCATTTAACTTCCAGCAAACCATCGTCTGCCACTAGTACATCTGGAGATATTCCGTGAAATGAAAAGCTTGGGTGTACAAAAAGAAGCCACAATCTTCGACTTCGACATTTTTTAGTTTGGAATACATATTCTTAGCCAAATTTTCGTTAACTCGTCCAAACTGAACGGCTTTGGAATTTATCTCCCTGTGATACAAAATTTATTTTACTAGACAGTGGCAGGATGTATGTGTTATTTTTACCACAAAACCGAAACTATATGCTGTAAGTCTGTTCATAGAAGCATCCCTCCATTTAGTGTTCTCGTGTTGACCAACAGTACTTCCTTCTTTCCAACTCATGAATATTTTTTAATGTTGTTGCATCCCGATTCAGGTTTTCGAGGATAAACTTCATCTTTGTATCAAGTTCTTCAGGACTCAACACGTCTTCAGGACACAAAATGTCTTCAGCACTTGGACCATACTCCAAATCAGGACCAGGAGTGTTGTTTGGTTGTCTCTTTTTATTTGTGGGGCCATCTTCATACTGGAGACAGATAATTTTTAAAACTCGTTTGGAAGTATTTTCCTGGGCTTCGACCAAATTTGTTTTTCCATGGGATGAAGAGCCACCTAGGACCTCTGACATGGGCCAGTCCAGCTCCCATACAACGAGCGTGATAAGAGCCTCTTTTAGCAAAGTTTACCCGTTTTCCACCTGAAACTTAGCTAACATACTCATATATCTCTCAACCTGATTTTTAGTTTTGTTAAATACGAGTCTATCAGATTTCATTACCATAGGATCAAGAGCCTATTCAATAGCTTCCATAATCCCCGACTCTTTCACAAATGTCACAAAATTTTCATTGGTATTTTTTCTTTTTCAGTATTCTACACGGCAGTTTTCGTGACAACCGAATACATGATGAGGACCATTTTTTATGTCTAGTTTCAATCGAACGATAGATGTACCAACAAGAGATGTTCCAGCAATTCCGATTGCTTTTCTAGCGCCGGATTGTAATCTTACTATTCTTGATTCAAGCAAACGACGCGCAGATGGTGGAAATTACATATTTCTGGAAAATTTGTGAAAATGGTTTTTTTACAATGTGGTTTGCACACTCAATTTTTATGACTTCCCTTCCGTAAGGAACTCGCTGCTTTATTCTAGAGTAAACACTGAATCTCCGTCACCAAAGTAAGTATTTTAACAAGTGCTGCTCAACACTCCCGCAGAACCCTTCTACTAGTATAGTTTGTTCCATTACAGTGCTTGGACCACTATAGTTTTTAAAGCAAAGATGTTCATTCACCTTTTTGTCTTTGAGTCTTGCAAATTCGCATGCGAAGCAATACTTCCTTTTCACTCCCAGGTACAAGAGTTGGTTTGTTTCGGCTCTGATAATGCAATTCTTCAAAAGAAAAAAAAGTTAACATGCACATTTTGACTGGATGGTATAAGTACTGAAATATATTATTTTATGAACAACAGACTATAGAGTAAGCATTGGTGTAAACAGGAAGATAACTCGCCACTCCACTTAAATCGAAACTATGTCAGTCAATCCTCTTATTCCAGCCGCCGTCCCCTACGACACTAATATATGGTGTATCATTTTCTACGTTCCCTATGGCAATAGCTATTTTTTTTTCATTCTCTATCATTTTCTTGGAAAGTTGTCTTTGCCGAAACTAAATTTTAAAAAATCATTGTAGTAGTAGCGTTAAGAAAACTTATGCAAATCACATGTACACATATTTCACTACACAAATCTATCACATTATAGGGTTGTGCGAATAGTGTATTTTGGTGGTCGAAAATTTTGAATCGAACAGGATTTTTTTTTAAATTTCTTGCGAATAATTTCAAGGTCGAAAAATTATCTTACATTTTCACATAGATAGATACATAACAATACAGAACACATGTAGTGAAAATAGTAATACTATATTAACTTTTGCAGATAAAGTGAAAATTGTACCATGTTTATTAACTTTTGAAGCAATGTAAGCATCATTAATATGCACATTTCTCAGATAGAAATATTAAAAAGTGCAGTGTTGTACTTTTTAAAATTAAAATTAAAATCCAAATTCCATGACCGCAATGAATAACGGAGGGAGGGGGAATTGTAATTTGTAAAATTTGAAGGAAGTAGGCTGAAAAATAACTTGTTGCACTCATGGGTGCCGCGTGTTGAGATCCTCTTCAAGAGAACTATACTACCAGCCAGCTTGTGTTAGCTACCCAAGGTCGACGGCCCACTGTTGAGATTCAGCGCTTCGTTTCGTGTTGTCACTGGGCGTCCTCACACGTACATACCCACACCACTTGGGGCAGACATTCCTCCAGCTGCCCGAAAGTAGTGGCAATCTCCTGATAGTTCTGTAGATCTCTTTCCACAGAACAAGGGTACAAAAAGGCTTCACCACCAAAAGTAGTACACATTAAATAATTGAAGCTATATCAGCTCGTAAGATTCGTTTACCGTGCCCAAAAGTTTGAAATACTCCTCACTTACAAATAAGTGTAACTATGTTACACCGCGTAGTGGTACAAACATTTCGGGACCAATAACATTTTACGATGTAATTATAATATTCTATTAAACTGTACTCCTCCCCCGTGTATCCGACATCCAGTTATCCGGAACTACAGTTATGAGGAAAACATCTGCTGGCCCGTACAACCTCACAACACAACACAATGCCCTCCTCCCTTCCCTTTTTCCCCTATGTCAAACCCATAACACCCATTCACTTGCCTTTTATGGTAGACGCGGTAGTTGCTTACAGCGCTACACCTTATCTTTCAGGTCGCACGTCGACCTCGGCCGGCCGCTAGTTCTATAGAGCATCCCACTCCTAGATTGCAGTGTGGAAGTAAATGGGCGCATTCTCTCTCTCTCTAACACACGCCGATTGCCGTTAGCACTGTCCTTGTTTCTTCGTGCATTGTTGCCAAATATCAAACGAAATTAAAATTTTAATTTTTGGACCAAGATATTGTATAGCATCGAAATACGCATCAGGCAATGCTTATTTTGAATACTTAACAATATTTTAAGTGTCCGAAAAAATTAAAAAAACATAACTTATTCGCTACGAACTGTTTTGAAGTATTCCGATATGTTCACATAAAAAAAAAACCTAGATGTGTATTTCATTCAGATTTTTTTATTAATAAATTAATGCCTTAGGACGCCACCGAACAAATGTTAAGACAAAAACTGTACAGGTTTCACTTCAATAGTTTTTTTAATATATTGAAATGCATTTTCTCACAAACTGACACATCAAAAAGTTGACCAGTGGAAAAAATTGTTTCTATTAAAGATAGATGGGGGACGAAAGCGTGAAAAATGTTCACAATGAATTGAATTAGTTTTTAAAAGCAACTCCATCTCAATTGCTTCTACAGTTTCCGTGGAAATAGCTGTTAAAGATGTGTCTTATCAGTACAAGAGCGCGCGCTGCCGTCGTAAGAAGAAACAGGGTCGTGTGTTTAGATAAGTGGGGTTCTGTCCTACAAGCAATTTTCAAATACATTGCTTCCTTAATAAACAAAAATATTTTAATCGATTCTTGAACATAATATATAAAATGTATGAAATAAATACGAAGGAATTTAATAGCGATCATGGTACAAAATTTTGAATTATTTTTATATCCTTCTCAACACCAAGCATCTTATCAAACATTGTTTTAGACAAAGTTTTGGAAAATAATTATGATATTTACAAACAATTTATAGAGATTTGATAAGGTGTCTACTAAGGCAGTTACGTTTTTTTTGTCCGGTGAAAATTTTTTTCGAACCCATGCAGTTATGGCTGGTCGTATCAAAAAATTATTTAGAAAACATTTTTCGGTATTAGGTACTCCGAGTTATCATACGTTAAAACGGATTCAATATTATTCATATTATGGGAGTTGTTGCGATTTTTCTGTTTTTCAAAAAATCTTCCCCATTTCGAAACAATTCGGATTTTTCCCATAACTTACTCGACCGAGAATTTCCATTACCGTATTTTATTTATCATTTTTGGACATGACTTGTCCAAAAATACGGCATTTATCGGGCCCATGAAAATATGATACACACACACACACACACACATATATATGGGATTTTTAGAACATAAAAGAAAACTATAAGAAATTTTCGTCTACAATAGGTAGTTTTTATTTGAAATTTACATAAAAGTGGCATTATTACAAATTTATATGTGTAATAGTATCAAATATTATTAATTACGATATGATTTCTTAAAATGCTTCTTGTTCGATCCGAATTACAAATACACGCATCTCCTGAAATTCGTAATGTGTTAGAGATTTGGCAACAGCGCGCGCCGTAAGCCGTGTACTGCAATCTAAGAGTGGGACGGGCTATAGATAGTGAACTGGCAATGCAGTTGTGCCGTATATATATATATGTATATATATATATATATATATATATATATATATATATATATATATATATATATATATATATATGTGTGTGTGTGTGTGTGTGTGTGTGTGTGTATATACATATATATATGTATATACATATATATATACATACATATATATATATATATATACATATATATATACATATATATATATATACATATACATTTAGTATTTGTTTATACTGTGTTATGAGATGTCAGCAACAATTAACATTAGTGTGTGTCCAGATGTAGCAATCCAAAATATGTAATGACCAAAAAGAATCCTGGATAAATGTTTTAAATTCTTTAAACTCATGTTTTTAATAGACGCGAGATATAATTGTAATTTGATAAGTTTCCATTCACGTGTGACATTTCAAGAGTAGTATTGCATAAGGGTGTACGAAGGTTCGAAATTTCTAACTCGAACCGAAATTTAAAATAGTTCGGTTCAAGTTCGTGTCAACAAATTTGGCTTAGAGTTCGTTTTTTTGTGACAACACTAGAAATTGTTAGTTTCTACATTTTAATAATACTAGAACCACGATTTAACGTATGCTCACGGCAAGGGCGCCCATATGGCAGTTTGTAGGGGGGGCCCAGACTATATGATAGTTTGTAAGGGGGGGGGGGCAGACCTTCAAATATTGACTAAAAGTGTCAAAAATTACTCACAATTTGCCAAAAATCCTCAAAAGCCCACACATTTTTTCCTCTTCCAAAATGTTGGGGGCAGGGGGGCCACGGCCCTACCCTGCCCATGGGTATGGGCGCCCTTGGCTCA
Organism: Bacillus rossius redtenbacheri; assembly: GCF_032445375.1. Taxonomy (NCBI): domain Eukaryota; kingdom Metazoa; phylum Arthropoda; class Insecta; order Phasmatodea; family Bacillidae; genus Bacillus; species Bacillus rossius. Next base: position 24,150,494 of record NC_086338.1, on the reverse strand, counting down.
CGGTTCCAAGGATGGCATTCGTATCGCTGCCTTTGTAAAATCGGGGCAACGAGGAAACAAAAATCTCCGGCCGCAGCGTGTGCGTGGAATGCGCACTGGCCCGCCCCGCCAGCCCGGCGCCGCCCGCCCTCTCCCGCGATACCTTCCCACGCTGCGGCCGGTCTCGGATGCTACAGTCTCTGCGCTGCTGTTATTTGAAATATTCAGATACATGGAAAGTGTTATACACTCGTTTTAAATATTTTGGAATCAAAAACAAACTAATATCATCAATTTAAAAATAAGTTACCTTTTATTTTTCCGCCTTGCAGAAAGAAGCAAGTTTCCTTTGTCACTATTCTTTTTAAAACGCGTCTTATTGCCACCAATTGCAGCGTTTCCCACCTATTTCAATTTAAAAATGTGGCTTCGTGGTAGCGCGATACAACAAAACAAGTAGTGACGACCTCCGACATGTGCGACATCTGTTATGTGTTACTGCAATGAACCTCTGCGTGTGGAGTGCCCGACATCTGTGTGTTGACGCGTGAACTACGATGTGTAAAATTCGTTCTTCGTCTACCGATTACAAAGGTTACGGCGGAACAGATTTTTCAGCTGGTATTGCTTCTAAATGCATCCTGCTGTTTCTAACTCATACACACATATGTGTTGTATAATATTATTATTTTGTTTCCCATTTCCAATCAAATTATACTAGCATTCGTCTACTAAACTTCGCCGTTTTTAGGAATAATTAGTTAATAAAATAAGACGCATACCGAAATTTCGAGTAATAACATTTTAAGATCCATCCTTACTCTGTAAATAATATTTTACCAAAATCCAATTTATGTCATGGCATTTACAGAATCTGCTCCACCGCAAACGTCGATTTTGCTGCTCGGAACCACATGTATCGCGCACTCTTAAGAAAAAATCTTGAATGTGTGCATTTACAAATGTTAGCCAGTTTCCAGCTAATGCCTGGGTTATGGGTATGGAAGAAGATTCACTTCAAAAAGTTTTCATCTTGCATTTTACTTCCGTGCTCGTTGCCAATTCTAATTCTTCTGAAATAAAATAAAGTTTAAGGACAGTATTTAAAGGACATTGATCAAGTGGGATACCAATGCTAGATGCCCTAGCTTGCTGTTTGCATGTAGATTACTGTTAGGACTGTAAAAAGTTGTCATTTCTGGAACACTGTCAATATTGCAGGTTGCTTACTTGGTTTATCAAATGACACATTACTAGCTGGTTTGCTTGTCCTGCAAACCATGGAACCACCAACAGTTGGTTGTTATCATCATCTTTTGTAGTTAACAGGCGTGCTACATTTTGCCACCCTCACCCTATTCTTCGGCGAACTTTTTTTGCACTGCACAAACATTTTACGTACTTTACACAGCCGTCACCATCGGTATATCCTAGCCGTCTGGCTATCTCATTCACTGCTGCGACCGTTAATATGTAGACCATTCATTGGCTAGTGTCACCAACCAAATCACTCGTCTCTGTCAACTCGTGAGCCCTCCAGTGCTTGTCATTGAGTAACTTGCTCTCTTTATGAGCGAGTTTAACCTTTGGTACACTGTTTCCGAAGTGACCTTACACCATCATCTGTCCTCAGTTGCCAGCTGTGCAAAGTCTTGTCCACCACTCCACCAGCTTATCTGGTTCTGTGATGTCACATGTTTTTCTCCTCCTGCCAATGACAGTACTCACCCCTCTCGCGTATCTCTTCTAGGAACTGACAACCCTACTACCACCAAACTCAGCTAGGCTACTTACACAATTGCGTCAATGTCTTATAGTGTTCCACTAAAGAATGTATGTTTATAGATTAAATAAGACTGTCTGCACATAAATTAAATATAACAAACAATCCATCTAATATTACTTACGAAGGTTAGATTAGTTCCAGGCCCGCCTCCACATCACATTTCAAATATTGATAAAATAAAGTGTTTCTCTTTTTGAACCTCTTGCAAGATAGTTAACTAATCTTACGGAAATATATGAAAATTTTTCTAATGACTAATAAAATATTTTCAGGATGTTGTGTTAAGAACCAGGACAGGCCTATAGATATCTCAGGAACTGACAGAATGGACAGAATGGACAGAATGGAATATCAACCAAAGATCCAGGCATTTAATAATTTTTAATATCCTTTTGTGAAATATATTGTTACGAACGTGAGCAAGGCCGTGTCACGCACAGGTGCAGCGCTAGCTGGCTGACAGGTGGCCGCTGCAACATGAGACGTGCTGCATGCACCTGGGTCACCGCTTCCCCTCCCTCCAGCCCTCCGCTCCCCGCACGGCGCTGATAGCTAAGACACCTGACACCTCACATCTGGAGAGTCCTGCGCGCCACCTGGCAGTCGCCGACACATGTTTCGAGAGATTTCTGCCGTTGGGTCGGCGCGGAATGACGCGACAGGCCCCAGCCGCGGTCGTGCATTCGAGAAATGGCGTCTGTGATATATAAGACGAGGACACCAGCCTCGGAGGGAGAGTTCAGTCGGGAGTTCTCCCGCGGCGGAGTTTCCGGGGCGATAGTGCCGCGGGTGCGGCAGAGTGGCGAAGTCCTTGGACTAAGGTTCCGGGGCAGGGAGTGAGTTCAGTGGAGTCGGGAGTTTCCAGCGGCAGATTTTCCGGGCGATAGAGCGGCGAAGTCCCTGGACGAAGGTTCCAGGGCAGAGAGTTCAGTTCTGGGCGATAGTGTCGCGGGCGCGGCGGAGTGCGGCGACGTAGTCTCATGGCTGAGATCCACGAGGGGTGCTGCGGCGAGAGTTGTGCCAGAGGTGCGGCCCAGCGAGGATTGTGGATTGTAAGAAACGAGTGACTGGGGAAGCAACATTTCTTTAATTGTAATTGAATATTATATGTAAGTGACATAAGTAGTGGCAATGAATAAAACTGTGTGTGATAAAAATCTATAAAAGGGCTATCCCTTTATGAACCCCATATCGTAACAATATTATTGATATTTGTTATTAACACTAACATATTTATTTATTCTTTAATTTCATATTTGCCTGAATAGAGGCCAACCTTAATTTTGATTTTCCTTCACAGTAAAAGCAATTTTCCCTTCCTCCCCCTTCCACCCAAATTTCCTCTCAACAGAATAACTTTCACCCACTCATTTTTCTAAACCCTTCACTACTGTTCGTTATTCTTGAAGAACCTATATTGGTGTGCTGCAAAACAGCTGTTAGTGTATTCACTTTACAATTTTGAGGTTATAATTACTACCAAAATAATTTTTTTTTTGTTTTGGAGCCTGAGATGCATATGAGCTGTGTTTTTAACATGATTATTTGAAACAGGTACTGCATATCTTTAGAAAAACTACTAAGTTGATGTAAATTTCTTATTAGTGCAATGTGTCTCCCAGGCAGTTCAGATAATGTTACAAGGAAGATATTTTGAAACACAGACAAGAGATAAAATTATGTGTGTGTGTGTGTATGTGTATATATGTGTGTGTGTGTGTGTGTATATAGATACACATACACACACATATATACCTCTCACTGACTAACTCGTCACAAATTCTCTGAAAATAAATTAGCTCCTTAGGGAGGTTTCGGTGCAGTAAAGTTCAAAATTTCTCATTTTTCTAGTGAACCATTGTGTCTGGTGATTCAATGTTCATAGTTCCGGGCTGCGATGTACCGTGACTTCCCACTGACTGACAGACTCCCTGACAAATTACCGGGGCTTTAAAAAGCCCTGTCTGACCGAGTTGATGTTTGTTTATCACAACAGCGAGAATTATTTCTGTGAGTTGATTTTGAACATTCCGCGTTGCTGATTCTCTGTCAGTGTGCACCCTCTATTTCCTGGCTGTCTCTGTCACCTCCTACATAATTTCCCCCTACTCCTCCTCTGCTCTGCTAGCCACGCGTGGCAAACATACTTTTTTTCGCCGCTGATGTGTTATGCTACCGTTCACAAATATTCATTATGCAACTGTTCGCCTTCCCTTCCCCATCTGTGTACAACCATGTATTTCGTCATCATTACTGCCTTGCTGGCCGTGTTGTTCCCTAACGTCTAGATAGTCTTATTTAAAAAACAAAGAAAGCATTCACCAGGTCTCTAATCTTACTAAGTTATCTCATTTTTAGGTTTGTGTCAATATACATATATATATATATATTATTTAAGTTAGCCAAAGATCTTACTAATGAAAAATGTTGTATCAAGATCTGTCAGGTTGTTTTCAATTGATGCTGGAACAAACAGAAAAAACAAAGAAATAAATCTTTGAAAATAATATTTTGAGTTCTAATAATTGTAAAGAAGGATTTCCAATAATTTTTTTATCATTTTATCCAGTTTACAGACTTTTTTACGTGGAACAGCATAGAGAAGCTGTATTGTGATTGGTTGACAAAGCCAGGCAGCTACCTCCCCCTACGTAGTTAGACGTAGTTGCATCCCTTTTTTGTTCTCTGTTTGATGTGTTCTATGTAGGTCACATTTTGCAATAGTTCATGTGGACCTGCCAACGATGGAAATAAATCTTTTCGGAACTATTAAGTAGAATTTTTTCAACCACAGTCAACGATCCCCCTCATGATTGGTTTTGGATGATTTTTAGCTGCCAGCCAAAGGACACATTTGTCCTTGGTTGTACCAACAATGCCAACCGACTGCGGGACTTATTTGTGAGATGTTATTTATATGAGTTTTTTAGAACGTTTTCAGTATCATTAAAATTATTAACATTATTTACGAGCATGGAAAAAGTGATGTTATGGGGGACAGAACTATGTTTTCTGTGAGAAATATAAAATAATAAATATTCATAAACTTTCTGCTAATCTTTTCCTTCAGTGAAGACTGTTTATCTCAAATCAAACATTAAAGGTAAATTTAGAACTTCGGCAAATATTTTCGGCAAATAGGCTATCTTCAGAATTTGTATTTTAAATAGTGTTATGTGAATATTAAAGTCAGGTCATCTTTTAGTCTGGCCGGTCTGATTTATTATTCCTATGTTTATTGATTTAGAGTTCAAATTATAATCTCTTTCATTGTGTCGTTTGACTTGTAGTATGGCTATTTGCATGTATTGTTACTTGAACATGCTGTTCAGATATTTCCATCACTAGTATGACGCTCTTTTCTATGCCCAAGGGCAACTCAACTTGTTGAACCACTTGCGCTCAATCGTGTTTGTGACTCTCCGCTGTGGTCATGTTTGCTTATGAATTCCAAATTTTATTATTAACTTAAAAATTGGTACATCATTAACATAAATGTTTTGCCTTGTTCTGTAAGATTGAGTTGAAACTAACAAAAAATGTTTTGTCCGTTAATGTTGTTTTTCACGATTGCGGCTATGAACCATGTTCAAGCATTTTGTATAGTAAATTCTTGTCATGTTTTAGAAATCCATGTTTGTGCTTTGACCTTGAAATAATACATAGTCAAATTAGAATCCTCGCCCGACTTCTAGTACCATAACTAGTCCAAGTTCTTATGTTTCCGGTGCTTTACTAGATAGCAAAATTGAAGTCTCTTGGTAGTGAGTACATGCCACTACACTCCAACAGACACATTATAATTTTTGGACTAAAGCATATATATTTAATATTTTTTATTTTCCTAAGTTCCATAGTATAAAAATAGAAAAAAAAAAATAATATATCACTGTTTTTACTGGTGAATTCATTATTTATTGATACTATGAAATTTCCCTTTTCAGGCAACTCACAGATCAATGTATTTTCACTGTTGGGCAACAGTTGTCAGTTCCCCTCCAAATTGTGTTAGCATAGGCTTGCAGTGCACATGCTTACAGGTTTTTTTTTTATGTTTCTGTGATGAACTGGTTAGCTGATGTGTGATGTCATTGCCGGGACCTACCTTACTGGCTGGAAACAAGTTGTGAGAGAGAACTTTGTTCAGTTAGACTGGTCATTACCATATAGTATTTGAGAGATGGCTCTAGTTGAGTCACGACTGCGCAGCCCAGTGGAACGGTGCGAGTGTGTGCTGTTTGCAAGGCTATGCACAGGCCGTGTGGTATGTTCCTTGACCGGTCGCAGCAAGCTACCTCCACCCCTCAGCCCTGAAGAGCGTGTGGAGGTGCTGAAGACGTGCTTCACGCACGTGTTCCTTGGCGTGAAGACAGATGCGAGCCCCCGGGAGGTCACCGCGGCCGGGCTGCTGTGGTCCGAGGAGGCAGCAGTCATTCTCTACGCCCTCGGTATGTGCCTGCGCATACTCCTAGTCCATCAGCCTCTTCTGTTTAACTTGTTTCCAGCATGTACAACAATGTGTTGTAAGACTCTTTAGACTTTTTGGGAAGGAATACTTCAATGTTAATTTGCGCCTTCTGATAAGACATGAGGCCGTTTGGACTTGATGCTCGTAAGTAGCTCACCCTTGCTAATTCACTTGTGATTGAAAGAACTACAACTGGGACAAGTATTGTGAGACATGACGTGAGTGTGCGGGAATGATGAGCGTTGAGTGTGGGCAGGCGTGCTGCAGTGTTGAGGACGGTGTGTTGCAGGGACTCTAGTGCAGGAGCTGCTGCTGTTGTCCGTGACTCCGGCCATCTTGGACGAGGTATTCACGCTGCTGGAGCCGTGGCTGGCCGCCAGCGGAACACACGAGCGCGCAGCCGCCACTGCTACACTCAGCTCTGTGCTGCAGTGCTACCTCGACAACCTCAAGTTCGGCTATGAGGTAAAGTTCTGTTCTGACCTTGGAACATGCAGTTTTGCTTGCTTTTTTATCTAAATCATCTGTTTTCACTCTCTCGTAACAGAGTCTTGTAGATTTTAATGTGTTAAGGGGTTCGAGTGAGAGTAGCGACTGTGGTATAAGTTACATTGTGTATAGACACACATACATACAAAGAAATATATAGTTTATTCATACTCTTGGATAATAATCAGTTATATACATGATCAAAGAGAAATCATATTGGTTCTTTATGATTAGAAGAAATACTAGTTATAAAAAGAGAAGTGGGAACTGCAGTGACAAACAAAATATGTTTTTATATAGACTGTACCTTGGTGTGTGTAATATTGAGTAATTTGATTACTTTAACAAAAATGCCTTTTATTAAATGAAATTTTATTATTTTATGCTTGTCTTGCCTTTAATCTTGAAATATTAATTTTTTTGTTGGGGGGGGGGGGGGCGATAAACAAAGATAAACAAAGATAAACATGTACAGTTAAAAAAAAGTGAGTCAGTACTCGCCAGTGATGTGTAAATATTTAACCTCTGTAACAAGCAAACTCACTTGTTCTCATGTTGTTCATGTTGCAAATAAACTTAAAATACGAAACTAGGACACAGAATTTAACATAGAATTCTTTTAAATAATGCTGAGAGTGATAAAAAAAAATTCTTAAATAAAATAATTACTTTTTAACTATCAGAATTTCTGGATGTGAATCACACTCGTACTTTCTCCGCCCGCCACTTGAGTTCACTGGCAGAATTGTAAACATTTTTTGCCACCATAAAATGCAGATAGCAGCTAGGGATGAGCGTAATGGTTATTTTTCAATACCAGTTACGTCATTTATTGTTCCGTTTGAATAACTAGTTATCAGTTATTTGAAATGTTCTGTTCTCAATCATTCACTATTCCATTTGCAAAGAGCAGCAAAAAAATCATTTCAGCCATCAAAATTATGATGTAATTTTAAAACTGGTATTGTAATTTTTTTTTTTTCATTCAAAAGTAAACAAATTTTCTGATGTAGATGCAGATTTATTTCCATAATTACGAAGAAATTTCTACCGACTGAATGAATGACACATTTTATATAATTTAGCTCATATTTTGCCCAACCTTGACTTGCAGATGCCTATTGACATACCCATGAATCAACCTCAAACTGTTAAACGATTAAAACCATACAATTAGGAAGTAATGAATAACTGCTACTTCCTAATACAGTCAAACCTCTCTGAAACGACCCCTCGCGGTTCCCAGGAATAGGGTCGTAATAGAGGGAGGGTCGTAATAGATGTTTTCCGAGATTTTCAGTTCATTTCAACACCCCCCCCCCCCCCCCCCCCCCCCTTTACAAACCAATACTCGCTAAGAAACCAGCCGTACAATGGCAGGATGCTGTCACTCACAATGCTAGACGGCTTTGCTTTTAACCCAATTCAACCTTCATGACAAGTTCGTCGCCCTACAGGCCACCTCTAAAGAAAATATGTCAAAAGACAGTTTATTTTTACTGGTTAGTTTGCATGTACGTTTTCTGCTTGCCGTAGTTAAATACACTAGAACCCCGGATTTAACTAAGCAGTGATTTTACGAATACATTCTCGGGAACCGTCAAAAAATTGGACATTTTGACCAAAATGTGAAAATCAGAAAAAAAAATTAAAAAAAATACCAAATGAAAGATCATTAAAATCTGTTAATTTTAACACACAGCGTATTTTTGTGTCGGCTTTAATATTTCCAATAATGTTCATGTAAGAATAACAAAAAAATAATGGGACATTTCCTTTAAAAATATGGCAGCTGTAGGTTCTGCAACGCGAGTGGGCGCACACGAAGCTCGCCCGTATGGCTGGCGGCAGCGGCTTCATGACTCATAAGCTCACCCCTCCATCCCCTCGTTCACATTATTCAAGGCTAGCTCATCTCTCCCAGACACACAAACCATCTAGTGTGCTCCCTTATAACACCCCTAACTTCGCTTCCTTTGAAAAACCTTCAGTGAGAAAGTGCTCATTTAACCCTCCCTTCTCCCGTAAAATAGGGCTATTATGAATGGTGTACTAAAGCGGTGAGGGAGGGGTCAAAATATGTCACTTTTCACACCAAGTTCGAGTTCAGTTATCTCTGGCAAGGAATTTACATGTTTGCAAACTAAAATATAAATGTATTTTAATAGCAAGGGTCCTATGAAAAGGAATATACCGAATAAAATCAAGCTGCTGTCACCAAACAAAGCATAAAACGGCCCAATGCGTGGTCGCTTCGTTATTGCTCGCGCGAGAGGTGAGACGTGGAATGTTAGAAGAAAGATAAATGCGGGGGAGACAGACGGCAGCCAGTGTGTTTCTTGCGTGGGGAATAAGTGGCGTAGCCTTTATTGTTTATGCTGGGTGAAGCGACCTTTTTCTATCAACCCACGGGAAAAGATAATTGCTTGAGCTGTCAAAATAAACATCGCTGCGGCAGTTAAAACAAGTCGAGGCGGGCGTGCATCCAGTCGGTCGCTGTGAATTGTCAACCGATAGTAATCAAAATCAAGAGAAGCGTACCAGACTAGACACTCATAAAAAGCTAAACGTAAACATGTTGCCACAAACTCCTTTATCTGCACCCTGCCGGCAAAGGGACGTGGAATGTGGGTTGTTAAGCGCTGACAGCGGTCGACAGGAAGTGGTATGTATTTTTATATGTGCGCTGCCTACGGCAGTACAGCACTCGGCAAGAGAAACGCAGTAACACGCTACTCACCACAAAAAAATTATTTTCTGTCCGATTTTCTTTGGATTGTCGGCAATATTTCACAGTTCCTCGAAATCGGGTTGTAATAGAGAGGTGGTCGCAATAAATAGGGTTGCAACAAAAAGGTTTTACTGTAGTTGTCAAATAACTGATAATTAATTGGTTAAAATGTTGATCATGAGCACAGAATGGTTTATGGTAATCGCGAGCAAGGACTATTACGTCAATTGCGAGCAGAGAACTCTGGTACGAAAAGTTACTTTGAAGATTTGCTACTATTTGAAGAACTTAAAAATGTGGACTGCTAAAAAATTATTTTGTAACCAAGAACTTTTTCAACGGAAAGCACTGTATAGATAGTTTTCATTCAGGTGTCCAACAGTTGCAGCGGACGTGTCATTGCAGAAGGACGTGTTTTGTAACGCGTGCAAGCCGGGAGTTTTATATCTGAATATTGGTGTAACCAGTAGTTGGTCGTATATTTGTGTGATATAGAGTTATCATTAACTCTATATTTGTCGTCAGTTAAGATTTCTTGGGGTTTTCTGTGCCCTAAGATAACTTTCTCGATCAAGATAACATTGGAACTCATTCCATACCAGACCGTGAACAAAGAAAAAAACTCTCCATTAAAATTGTTTGTTAAAACTAAAGAAATAACTGTTCCTGAATCCTCACCATTAAAAATGGATTCCAGCAAACTATCTAAACCATCTGATCTATATGAACTTGTAAAATCTTTTTGCGTTAAAATTGACAACTTGAAAAATGAAAATCAGGAATTGAAAACTCTTTTAAACGGCACAAGAATATAAATTTATGATCTTAAAAATGAAATTATGAGAGTAAAGTAAGGCCTGAATTTACATAACGATAGCCATAAAACATTCTGCTGGGGATCTTTAAGGTTTCACAATGATATTAGAAATGAACAGAAAAAAGGTGTGATTTCGTCTGCATCAAATTTATTAAAGTAAAATTTATAACAGATATATAAGTTATTAACATACAATTTCAATTAATTAGCTCTCAGATATTTTTAAAAAAATATGGGCCGACCTTAAATTAAATTATAAAAATGTTTCATTAAAAAAATACATAAACCAATAAAAAAAATACAAATATATTTAAACCATCCCAGTATATATTCTTAAAGTCCAGAAATGATGTTTATCTGATGAACTTCGTCTGACGGCGTAATTTAAGAAAGTTCAGAAAAAGGTTAAAAGATACAGTAGCACCGGAGGTCGGGGCTTCGTTTCCTGGAGATCAATCGGGAACATGATGCCAGGGCGCCTGTGTTTTGTTGAGGAAGGGTGGTGAAAATGCCAATTCGGCGTCCGGCTCTTGGACCCTGTCTGAGAACAGTCCGAATCAAAACTGATCAGAACTAGTACACAGACAGTTAACAAACTGGGCAGAGAATGCCCGCAAAAGTTAAGGGGAGGTTGGGGAATGTCGCGGATCATAACTCACCAGACAGGGAAGTCGGCTTCTATTTTCTGATGCGTCTCCAGTCCGGATCTGGAGCCCTAGAATAAGCGGCTAACGCGGATGTTTCTACCATTTAAAAAAAAATGATTTAAAAGTAAATAACTACTATTCTTTGTACTATGCAGACGGACTAAACTACTTAAATAAGATTACAGGGATAGCATCCCTTATTTAAACAACTACATCGTCGGTTGCTGCCGGATGGAAGTATAGTAGTGCGTCTCTTCGACTCGCCGATAATCACAAACGGTCTGTCTGCAGTCACGACGCGAAGTGTCTCGCGAAGAACCTCTTCTCGTAATTAAAAGTAAATGTTCAATCAAAAGTAGAGGGAGGAGACTGGGGGGTCCGGACCGAAAGGTTCCGAAGTTCCCCAAGTGGGAATCATAAAAAACTCTGACTTAGATGTCTCGAAGTTGGTAGCACTGGCCGACTTTAGCGCTACCTGTTGAGGGGTGTCTGAAATAAAAAAGGAATCGACTCGCCCAAGACGTCTGCTTTAACCTGGCGCTAATGGCGCAGTCTGCTGCTGCACTCTGGCAGCCTACAGGGGAAGGTAGCTGAGAGGTTAGCGAGTTTGCCACGAGATATCGTGGGGGTCAGCTCCACGGGCTCGCCACAAGAGAAGAAGTTACCAAGTCTGCCGCTAGATGTCGTGTGTGGTCCATCTTTGAACACACATTTTTTATGCCAGTCTTCCTTGGAGTCGGTCGCTGCCTGGCGGGGTTTACGACCGGTCAATGATCATGGGCTAAATTCTTAGAATCAAGGGGGGGTGTAGGTGGAGTAAGGGGGGCAGAAAACGCAACCAGGCTGGGAACGAGCCTCCTAGCCGTGACTTTCGAGGAGTGAATCTAAGATGTATGCGTGACGGTAAAAGCTATGGTCAGCTCGTCTCTGAGAAATGGTAACAACTCGCCCAGAGCTGTTGTGTGCAGTTTTAGTCATGAAGTGAAGTAATGTTACAGGCCGGGGACGTGACTGCAAAGCGGGATAAATGTAAAACGGGCTGCCAACAAAGTCTTAGATTAGCAAAAGCTCAGATTGATCCTTGAGAAAAGGTGCCTCGGTCTACTGGCACAAAGTTTAACTACGTAGAGTACACCAGCCTAACATAGAGTAAATCATCCTTTTGTAACTAAATTATATAAACAATAAAAAATTTCAAAAAAAATTTAAAATTATAATAAAATTTAAAAAAAAAAAACTTGTCGAAATTCCTAATTTCCGGCACACATGGTAGTAGGAAAAAGTTTCACGGGGCTAGGTCTAGCATAAACGGAGGGTGGGGAACGACAGACCACCCCTGAGAGGCCAAATGGTTCTCTCCTAAGGCCGTATGTGCGGGGGCGTTGTCATGATGAAGGAACCGGTGACCTGATCGCCAAAGTTCCTGCCGTTTTCTCCGCACATCCTCTCGCACACATCTTAAAACTTTCAAATAAAAGTGCTGGTTAACAGTCTGGTAGAGGGAACAAATTCCCAGTGCACAATTCCATAAACATAAAAAAAGACGATGATCATCGCCTCTTTGTCTTGCTTTATTTGGTCTGGGGGATTTGGTAGTCTTCCACTGGCTTGATGCTTGCTTGGTTTCTGGGTCATACCTGTAACATCAACTCTCATCACCTGTAATGAATGACTTTGGTCAAAAAGTTTGGATCACTTTTAATCTCTTTTTTCAAGTCGTGGCTCAAATTCAATCAAATGTTTTTTTTTTTTGATCCTGTTTAAGACGGCAAGGAAGAAATTCAACGGTAGCACATCTCATTTGCAAATCATCAGTCAAAATCCGCTGGCACGAGCTCCATATCACTCCTGTCTCTTCTAAAATTCGTCGATCGTGAAATGATGATTCTCTCTAATAATTTGGCATTTTTTTTTTCAAAATTATAATTATTTCAAGACTTTGAAGGGCGCTCAGAATGAGCATGGGCTTCAACACTTATCTCATCATGTTTAAGACACCCAAACCACTCAAAAACTTGTGTGCTGCTCATAGCGTCCTCCTTGAAAGCCTGTTGAAGCATTTGGTAAGCTTCCGTTGCCAATTTTTCAAGCAGGAAACAATTTCAAACACATTCTTTTTTCTTTAAAATCTGCCATAATGACTTTGCTCAGAAACAGTAAGAGAAAAACAATATTACAGTCAAATGTTAACCTACAAACTGACGCTCTCTGGGCAGCTGTTTAGTGCAGGTATCTACTAGCCTCATCTAGCAGGAGAACTGTCTACTATCTCTATGAATGACTGTGTGCTCTCAGTCCAGTTTTTTTTGCCTCCCCCCCCCCCCCTCGTAATTGTATATCATATATAAATATATTGACTTTTATTTAATAAACACTAGCTGGAATACCCGGCGTTGCCCAGGCTGAACACAGGGTGTAGTTAGTAATAGTCTTCTTAATTTGAATGTCAAGTGTGAAAATTAATTTATATCACTTTCAGATCCCGACAGACCTTGTTCTGCCAGTTTATAGTTATTTACCTGGTCTGTATGTAATTTAGACTTTATAAAGCAATATAGAAAAAAGCTGAAAAATAAGAGATTACTAATATTTAAAAGATTCCATTCTCTAGCTAATGCTCGGCCTGCATTGAAATGCCTCATTCAGTTTTGTTTTGTAATATGTTTGAAGTAGTTCCACATATACAAATCATCTATCCATCTCTCTATATATATTTATCTCTATCTACATCTATATACATCTATGTATCTCTCTATCTCTATTTATCTCTTTATATCTACATATATACTTCCCACTATCTCTATATCTTCTATATATGTCTCTATATAGCTTATACATCTATAGGTATATCTCTTAATCTAACCCATTTCATTCTCTATACCTCGCTCTATCTCAACTTATCTCTCCGTCTCTATCTCACTCTATATACTATATATATATCACTCTCTCTCTGTCTCTCTTTTATATTTATATATATTGTGTCATGCGTGCGCACTTATACAACAAAAACAGACGAAGTGCCGCTATATAAAATGAAATAAACACATTTTTTGACGCGATTTGTGCTCCAACTATGAATAGTTATACCGTCTCAGTAACCTTCATGGGCATGCGCATAACAAATCACCAAAATTTCATCACAATCGGATGAATGGTAAAGGAACGCATACGGCACAAACAAACAAAAATTAAAGACATGAAAAACGCATCAAACGATGGTGCGTTTAAAATTCAAGACAACTCTATCTATTGACGAAGTTAAGAACAAAACTGTCATTAGCACCTTTATTTTGCTAGCCGCTGCGTGCTCCACTAAGCGGACTGGTCTCACCAAGGAGAAAAATATTAATTTGCCAGACCTTACTATGTGTATGAGAAATGACACTAACTCACTATTTGTATGTCTATGACCTATGATTTTTTTCTGTTATAAAATGAAATTATCACTTTTTCACTCCCTTAGGGATGGAATTTCATATTAATATGGGGTCTATATGTTAATCCAGGTTATAAGCTAGCTGTAGGCCAAATTTCATTCAAATCCATTTAGTAGTTTTTATGTGAAAGAGTAACAAACATCGATCCATACTTACAAACTTTCGTGTTTATAATATTAGTAGGATTATAGCCATTAACCTTTATAAGCACACATAGTTCTATCTCTACTATCCCTTTAATCAGATGTATTACTATTACTATTACTTTAAGCATACAGGTATAAAGATTTTTTTATATAATAAATATTTTATTTATATATATGAATATGTGTACATATTGCTTAACAAATTTTAACAATATATGGGTTTTATAGTTATGATATGATTATAAGTCTGAACGATACATACATATATTACTAATAATGATTTTTATTTTATAAACATACTATGTCTATATCACCCCTACCACTATATATTTATTACTATAAGGTCTTTGAAAATTTTTAATTAATACTTTTGGGCTCATCATTCAAGATGTTGGGCTATGTCTTTTGTCCTCATGCCAAACCAAGATGATGTTATTTACTATTTACTTTTTTAAATTTGTATTTGGTTGGGTGAACTAGCAGTATTAAAGATAAGATGGCATTCTGTAAGTTTGAACTTTATGCTCCTCTAGCTATTTTGAATTTTCCGTCAGTACTATAAAAAATGGCTGTGTTTTAAACTTCACGCACCTCTGACTCACTAGTAGAGGACGGTAGGTATTTTAGAATTTGATCCAAATTTTGTGCCGTTAACTACACTATATATTCCTTATTTAGTTCTCTATCTCCCATCAGTCACTCTGGTCTAGGGTCTAACGTTGCGACCTGACGATATGTGACTTGCACACCATGTGGTATTTAAACAACAACCACCAGCGCCCTGTCTCCTTGCCACGCCCACCTATAGATCTGGAGAAGGGAGAGGAGGGATACGACATCACAAGCAGCCGATGAACTCCTCAAAATAGACATCTCGTGCAGCGGACTCGCCCAAACATGACGGGAGGATCCTGAAGGTGGAGCCACAACATCGTAGTCCCATTAGAAACACATTTTTCCAAAAAAAAAAATTTATACACTATTCGTATCTTATTCAATGTGAACTAAAAACTGATATTCGCATAGGCCTAGCAATAAGAGTGGACTTTATCATGTGCGACGGCTATGCACCGTCTGGATGGAAAATGTATGTGTGTGTCCAGGCTCCCAGCAGGTTCAGCCAGACGGGCCACATGCTTGACTGCGTTGTGCCTCGCTGTACAGATTCATGTGTGGCTGATGCAGTGCTGATGACAGCTGTGTGTGTGCAGGCTCCCAGCAGGTTCAGCCAGACGGGCCACATGCTTGGCTGCGTTGTGCCTCGCTGTACGGACCCCAGCCTGGCCGTACGTCAGAAGGCTGTGGACTGCGTACGGCTGGTGCTCTGCGTGGCCGCCCGCTACGAAGGCCAACATGCGGACCATGACAACAACCTTACCAGTGCACTGAGCAGCGTGCAGGAGCGCGTGCTGACGGACGACCCCGTCAAGCTCTACCAGGCCATCGCGGATCTGGCAACAGTGACGTGCAGCAAGCTGGCTCCAGGACAGCTGGTGCATCTGGCAGACAGTCTCATAGAGGGAGCGCTCGACCCTGCCCCGTCGAGCGCCTGTGGAGCCAGCGTCGTGCTCAACACACTGTTCCAGAGCAAGGGCGGAGAGCTGTACCACCACGTGCCGCAGTTACTGGGTCAGTGCCACAGGCATCTAGACTGCCACTGTTGCTCAGATGTACAAGGCAGTTAAACATTGGACTTCCCTCATACGAGAACATCAATCTATTTGGCATGTTGGGTGTAAGGAAGGCAGTGTTTGCATATTTAATTTAGAAAGCAGCTTATTTTTAATATTCTGCATTATAAGCATTCAGATGGCTTGTGATGGATCATCACTTAACATAACAAAATGAAAAACAAAAATTAGGCTTACAAACTGTAACAT
This sequence comes from Bacillus rossius redtenbacheri, assembly GCF_032445375.1. Taxonomy (NCBI): domain Eukaryota; kingdom Metazoa; phylum Arthropoda; class Insecta; order Phasmatodea; family Bacillidae; genus Bacillus; species Bacillus rossius. The sequence goes on along the minus strand of NC_086338.1, from coordinate 24,134,114 downwards.
AATGACTGTAAAGTTTTAAATCCATACTTTGCATTTGGATCAAAAATTTCAGGTGAAAAATAAATAATTAAGAACTAAAAGTCAATTCTCTAGTTTGTCTCCAAGCTTTAATAACTAAGTTTCTTAGTTCAGTAGACTAGATGTTAGTGAAATAGTTCATGCAGATCTGTATATTCTTTTAGAGACAATAGGCTCTGAACTTATTGAAATGAAATCATTTTCTTATTTAAACATCTTTATTCTTTAAGACCAAAGACTACCAGTTCACATGATTTATTAATTTTCAATTGACATGTTTATACCAATTACTGTGAAGCAGACAGATAATATGTAAATGAAAAATTAGATTAAGTGTTCCCATTTTATATAGTCTGTCATAAAACTAGGCGGCTTTTGTATTAAGAGTCTATAGTATCAGTTTTATAAGATAAATTTGTCAATTCTGTAGCAGTGTCCCCAAAATTATAGCAGGTTTACTTAATTTAAATATTTCTAGAAATCACATGCCTCTGTTTTACTTAACTGCCCCAGGGTTGGGAGGAGATCTATCGGCACATGGAAGCAGCTGTCATCGCTAAATACCGGTACACTGTGGTCTAAAGTAATCCAGCAGTTTGGGGAAGTGTAGTGGCGAGTCCATCCTTGTGGGGGAAGATAGTGATAGCAAGCAATGCACCAGGGAATGTGGGTGAAGGAGAAGGGGTAGGGTAGGCCAAGAGCTAACATGGTGGTTGCTGTGTGAGCCCAAGTCACTGTTGATCGTGGGGACCTGGCTCAGTCTGGAAATGGAACGTGATTGTTTAACTCAACTTGCTAAAAGCATGTTCCACTGGAGTCCGGTGATGGGCGTGTGCGCTCGAGCGACCGGGTCACGGGAGAGCGGCACGCGATATGGGAAAAGCTTGTCGCGTTTGGTGTCACGCAGATTTCGGACGTGAAATATGTGTGCCAGTGGCCAGTGAAAGCAGAGGATTTACCAGGTCAAGTGGCCTTTACAAGAAACTAAAATAAAGAAATCCACCAGGGATAATTAAATGAAGAATGAAAAGAAATGTAAGATGTTATAAAAAGTTACTTACACTAAATAAAATGGTGTGTGTACTTTTAATAAAAAAAAAACTAACTTTAATTTTGCATGCAATTAATTAATAGAAACAAAATAATAAAAAGACTGGAGTGATATTATAAATATGGTTAATTTTATAAATATGGTTGGTTAAGTATAAATTCAATCAAATTAAAAAATAATTAATTATTTAGTATTCAGTATTAATATAAACACAGGTATAAAATTAATTATTTAATTTAGTAGAATAATCAAGATTAATTTGAATTCGTAATGAAAATCAATTAATATGCTGAATGTTTTTTTTAATTATAATAGTGTGATTTATAATTTATAATACAAATAAATAATATATACCAGAAATAACCTCACAAATACTCCCATGAAAAGGGCCAGGAGACTAATAAACCTTCTACAGACACTCCGTGCCATCGACACTGAAAGCTTACAAGCAACCTGACATCATTATACACAGTGGCGTAGCCAGGGGGGGGGTTTAGGGGTTCAACCCTTCCCCCCCCCCCCCCCCTTAGCACCAAATCTTTAATAATTTCTTATTCATCACTCAAACAAATTTCATATTAAAATTAATAAAATTTTACCATTACAATATTTAAATTTAAGTACCGAAAACTGCTAAAATAGCACTATTTTAAACCTTAAAATCCAAATTTTTCCGGGGGAGGACTCCCGGACCCCCCACTTTAATACGGGGGGCCATGCTTCTTAACACCCCCCATACACAAATCCTGGCTACGCCATTGATTATTCATACAGGAAATTAACCTCATTTATTTAAATAAACATGAAAAAGTTTATAAACACAATTTCTATCACTAAAATTTACAAATAAGTAAATGTCTTTAATTATATGGACTAGTATTCACTATCAGTCACTAACAAGTATGATTTAAAAGCACTTATATAATTTTACTAGCTGCTCGACCCGGCTTCGTACGGCTATACTAATGGAAAAAAATTAAGCCACATCTCCCATTTACAGTAATGGTAAATAAAAAAAAATTCAGTGAAAATTTATTACAATGCTGCATAATGTACCGGAGAGAAAATGAATAGCACCGATGGTTTCCCGACTCGTGCACGCAACGTACAACTGATGTACCCGTACTTCGCTACGGCAGTCTACAGGCAGATCACTCTTGCGCCACTCATTATACATGCCCCTCCTTGTGGGTACGCCACTGCCGCGCGATGCCCGTTGCCATGGAGACGCAGAAGGCATGAACAATGCAAAATCCTGTTCTCATGCAGACAAAGTACCCACTGTTGCCTGGTTTTAACCACCCATGGGATCTAATTTTCGGAAAATGTCATCCCGCGTAACATAAGGAACATTACTGTGAAGTTTCAAGTCTGTGAAATATATATACTTGAAAAAAAGGGCAATAAAAAACAAATTAAACACAGAGAGAGGAAAAAAACAATAGTTTAGGTTTGCGATTTATAGTGATAAAAAGTACGAGGGTTATTTTTTTTTCAACCTCCGATCGGCTGTAATAAAAAAACAGGAATGAATTAGGAAATTATTTTAATTTCAAAAGAAACTTACATCTTTACTCTATTTTTCCACATCATCACCGTGCAGATTGAGGCATTTTTCGTACCGATGCACCAGCTTTCCAATACCCTCTGCATTAAATGATGCCTCCTGCCTATTCAGCCACGTTTTAACACACAACACTCATTCGGCGATGGATTTCTGCTGCAGTGTGCCCTTCTGCCTGTAAGAAACGGATGACTGCACGCAGCTCACATTTCGCCGTACAGTTTATCGTTGCAGCCATGTTGACATTCCCATAACCAAGCTTCAACTGAGGTGTTAGTTGGCCGCTCCACATGGTTGGTGGAAGGTGGTAAACACTACGAGACGTGTCGATTCGTGTACGAGTGATTAGGGTATCGATTAATGGGCATGCCATGGAGAAATGAAACTGTAATCACATTGCAGGGCACTGTTAAAACGTGGCTGAATAGGCAGGAGGCATCATTTTATGCAGAGGGTATTGGAAAGCTGGTGCATCGGTACGACAAATGCCTCAATCTGCACGGTGATTTTGTGGAAAAATATAGTAAAGATGTACGTTTCTTTTGACATTAAAATAATTTCCCAATTCATTCCCGTTTTTTTATTACAGCCGATCGGAAGTTGAAAAAAATATAACCCTCGTATTTAAATACTAGTTGAACTCTTATGAGGGTACTGATTACTTCGTTGTTAATTTCACATGGGTGTTTTTTACTTGTATGGGAAAATTAAGAATCATAAGGCATCTAGTGCGTGGCAACAATGTTAATAGGCAATAAGAAATAAACTTCTAGCACCTGAGGCATTGTCAACACACACTTCGTACGTGTACTGCATGTTGTATCTAACCCCCTCCAACACATTTTATTCTAAATTGGACTTTTAGTAAGGATCCCTAATGTTATTGATAATATAATATAGCCTATAGCCTTCCTCGATAAATGTACTATCCAACACTGAAAGAATTTTTCAAATCGGACCAGTGGTTCCTGAGATTAGCGCGTTCAAACAAACAAACAAACAAACTCTTCAGCTTTATAATATTAGTATAGATTTGTATGTAGCCTTTTTTAATCCTGTCTTTTTTGTTGCATGCTGTGCACACATCATAAAAATTCATTCTCATAATTTTTTCATAACATGCCTAAAATCAAATAAATAAATAATTGGTATGTAAAGGTTTACTAATTTGTCGCACCACGTACTGCGGCCCGCACGTTGCAGGATTGCAGAAGATGGAGTAGTGTTGGGGATTGTGGCACCGCTGGTCACAGCTCCCTGACTGTGTGTGTGGGTGTATGTGTGCAGCTAGCCTGCTGAGCAAGCTGGGCAGTGTACAGTGTGAGCAGGCACACACGGGCTGTCTGCGCGCAGTGCTCTCTCTGACTGCACACCACCCCAAGGCTGTGGTGGCAGCCCTGCTGCACCAACCAATCCCCTACAGCGCGTGAGTACCTCTCACTGCTGGTCCTTTTTTACGCTTGTGTGCACCTTCTAATGGACTTCTTACCACCACCACCTTCTCTTGTGATATTAGGTATGTGTTGTCTTTCAACTTTCAAGCCATTGTCATCTCACAAATCTGATGCTGTGAATTTATGTTAGTTTTTATGCATGTTTTTTTGTCATTAGTTGAATTATTATATAATTGTTAACTAGTGTAGTGGGTCATTTAATATTTTTTCATGTGTGATCAAAATTTACATATGATCCACCACTCCTAGTCAACCACTGGCTACATCATGGTTGCCAACATGACTGATGGTGTGTTGCATATAGATTTATGTTAAGGGGTTATTATTAAATTTAGCTAACTTTAATCATCAGCAATTACTGTTGTATAATTTTTTTTTATTTAATGGTTTGTTTAGCTTTAAATAAATGTTTTTTTATATGATAATGTTTAATGTGTGGCTCATTTTTAAGTGTTAACACTTACAGGCTTTGTAGACAACCCATAACTCTTGACATTATAATAAAAAGCATGGTTACTTTGTAGTCTGGGTTCTCGTGGTATGTTTATAACGACCCCGGCAGAAATGCTGTGGGTGCCACCTTGTGGGAAGGGCCTGCGGACCTGGCGGAAACTCTGTCTCAAGGTGTGATGTTGCCCATATCGTGTATCACCACAGAAGATATAGCCCATTCTGAGAGTCTGTCATTCTAATAGAAGTTAAGTGAACACTACCGGTGGGCCTATACAGATGTCCCACATGCCTTACCAGAGGTAAAGTAAAACACAAGGACTCAATAAAACATTTTTATTGCTCTTTGCAACTCCACGCCCTAAATACAAAATAATAGTGATGCAGATAAAGTGCTCTACGGTACTTATCCATGTATATGCTGGCTTCACGGGGTTGACTCTGTGATACAGAGCTTACATGTGCATGAACATGCTGTGCCACCGTGTGGCGGTTGTTGCAGGCCTTTGGAGTTCTGTCACATGTCGCAATGTTGGGTTACTGCGTGTTGGCACTTTGGCAGACAGTGCCTGCTTAGGGGGGTTGACTCTCCGTGATACAGATGCATACACATTTTAAAAATATTGTTACAATTTTTAATATGGGGATAACTGTGTTCATAAGGGATAATCCAATTAAGTTTTATTGCGGTGTTATTAATTACTAATATTTTCATTAATAATAAATAATTTTACTAAAAAAAATGTCTGATCACAAGTCACTGGCACTTAAAAATGTTTATTGTCAAGTCACTCGATGTCTGTCAAGTTCCGCAGTTTGCTCTCCTCACTGGAGCTAGTCTCAACAGTGGTTCGCCTCTTACCTCGCGCCTGTCCACACACACACACTCATGCCACTCAGTCACTCAGTCTCATGATCCCGTCACTCTGTGTAGTACCACTCTCGAGGGAGTCTCTCACCCTCTTCGCCGATGTCACACTTAACTTTGCTCAGAATCCGCTCGGGACTCCATCGCCGAACTCTTGCCGCACTCGCGGCACTCACCATCTCTCACGGAAGCCAGCGTCATTGCTTAAGTACTGTGGCACCCGTCTCAAACCGACAAAATCAGCGGTGATGAGTTCATCATCCCGGGCCTACGTGACGCCCGCTTGTTCATGCGGCGGCCCGCGGAATTCTCCAAGACCGCTAAGCGATAGATTACAGCGCCGAGGCAGGACGATGTGCGGGGAGAGGGGTAGTAACGACCCTTGTAATCCGGCCAGGCATACGTGGCAGTGTACGGCACATGACGCATGTGGCTATGTAGGGACTCCAGCCAGCTCCAAACCTGGCGCGTGTCGCAGTCTCTCGCGTTTGTAACAATATTGTTACGAACGTGAGCAAGGCCGCAACACGTACAGGTGCAGAGCTGGCTGGCAGCCCCACACGGACAATGACGTCACGTGGCCGCTGCAACAAATGACGCGCTGCGCGCGCCTGGAAGATTACAGGGATTGTCGCTTTCTCCCCTCCTTCCTTCCGCTCCCCGCGCGGCGCTGATAGCTAGACACCTGACACCTCGCAGCTGGGGAGTTCCGCGCACCACCTGGCAGTAGCTGACGCGAGTCTAGAGATTTCTCGCGTCGGGTCAGCACGGAATGACGCGACTGGCCCCAGCCGCGCTCGTGAATTCTAGAAGGGCGCCTGGGCCGATATATAAGCCGAGGACGCCGGCCTCTGAGGAGAGTCAGTTCAGCTGGGAGCTGGGAGTTTTCCCGCGGCGGAGTTTCTGGGGCGATAGTGCCGCGGGTGCGGCAGAGCGGCGAAGTCCTTGGACGAAGGTTCCAGGGCAGGGAGTGAGTTCAGTGAAGTCGGGAGTTTTCCCGCGGTGGAGTCTCCGGGCGATAGAGCGGCGAAGTCCCTGGACGAAGGTTCCAGGGCGGAGAGTTCAGTTCCGGGCGATAGTGTCGTGGGCGCGGCGGAGTTCCGAGCGAAGTTCCGGGCGAGGTGTCAAGTGGGTCCTCTGCGAAGGGAACTGCAACGGCGGCGGCGGAGTGAGGCAACTGAGTCCCGCGATGGAGGTCCACGAGAGGTGCGGCGGCAAGAGTTGCGCCAGAGGTGCGGCCCAGTGAGGTGTGCGGTGTGTAAGAACCGAGTGACTGGGGAAGCAACATTTTTAAGTGTAATTAATTATTAGGCATTTTAGAAGATTATTTGTTAGTGATGTAAATATTGGTGATAACTAAAACTGTGTAGTGATACAATCTTTAAAAGGGCTATCCTTTAGGAACCCAGCAGTTTTCCACGACGATTTATTATTTCATTTATTTTTAATAAATCGTAACAATATATTCACTTTTCATGTAGTGTGAAAATCATAGTAATTTCTTAAGTACTTGCATACATTCAGTTGACATCACGTAAACGTAAAGTTAATTATGAGTACTTAAACACAGTTGTGTCTTTCACCCGGTCGCAGGTCACGAAGCAGCCGTCTAGGATTTTGGAGTTCGACATACACAGATTAGCACGAGCCACTGGAGCGGGCCAGTCGCGCTGCACTCCAAGAAAATAATTCCTATCTCTAATCCACCGCACAGAGTCTATTAAGCAAAACTTAAACACCATGAAGTAATATTACTAATATTTCGGTAGCTAACAAATTTTAAAATATACTGCAATAAGTATAACATATAAATAAATGTTAAAATAGGAACATTTCATTAACTTCCATGTCTCTATAAACACTCTATCAACTTGAAATTTTCATAATGTCAGCACTAAATTATGTAAATCCTCCGGAAACACACATAACAGTAGTTTTCTTAATATAAGTTGATACCAAAATCTGACCAAACCATTTACGATTAGCAAGAAGCAAACTAGGGAGAGAAACAAATCTTGCCAAAAAAAAAACTAAAGAGGAGTTGACGCAAATGCCGCAACATGTGCAGGAATGGTGGCTGTTGCAGGCCTGTGGTGGACTGCTGGATGATGCTGGCGCGCGACCCTGATCTCTCATCTGACGTAGTGGAGCAGTTGGTACGCCTGGTGTCAACTACACCCCTCTGCGAGCAGCTGCCAGATAAAGAGCGCTTCAAGATGGCCGAGCTTCAGCCCCTCGCGGTGAGTCCCTCGTCGCTGGTAGTGTGCCGTGGCTTGCGGACGTGTGGACCAGGGAGGTTGAGGGGAGAAGGAGAATACCATTTAGCTCACGTGCTGCAGGTAGCACAACTCAAATGGTGTCTCTCAGCACTGTGCCTGTGTGTCACGTAAACATGTTTGTGTCAAGATGTTAGAACATTTACCTGTGATTACATACTTTTTTAATTAATAATAATATTTTGTCTTCTTTCTGATACACGCTCCTCCTTTCCCATCCAAAAAAATGGGGGGTAATTTTAAATTTCATAGAGTGTATTCGCAGGTTAGCTGTAATAAACAGTAATAGTATAAAATTTATGTACTAACAGGTTTGTAAGTTAGTTTTTTAACAACAAATTGATAATGATGAAAATCCCCCCAAACATAGCAAAAGTGCATGCTGCTAAACATCTCAAATACTAACATTGTTATTTGTCAAATTGTGATAAAACAGGTAACACCAAAAAATTTACACCAAGCCACATGTGCATTTAATTAAATATGAAGCCTCCTGTCTACTGAAACTGGAGCACCAAAGGTAGTATTAAATATATATGCAAACTTTACTAAAGAAATGCCCAACATTCGATAAAATTGCTACATTAAATAAATTACTTTTACCAAAAATATTAAGGTATTCCTGTACTTAAATTTAGCTCTTAGTGCTGATGTAAAGATAAGCATCTAAAAACACAAACAAGTTGGCATAGCAAACGTTATCCTCACAATTTTAACATGTTATTTTATACTAATGGTCTTTCATCATTCAACTATATGTAAAATTGGTTACTAGTACTGACTGGAAGAACCAGTACTTAATTAAAGAAATGAATAAAAGTTTCAGCCTCTTAAGTGTTTAGGAAGTGGAATGCATTAGCAGCCAACATGTGCTATGAATATGTAAACAGGTGAAATTAATTAATACGTACACATTTAACTCAAAAAGTGTCTGAATAGAAATATTTCATAAAAAATTTCCTACAGACCTGATTCATAAATGCAATTCAAGGTTTGTTGCTAAAGTGGTCATAATGAAAAGCAATGCTGGTTCCATTAAAATGTGTTGTCACAAAGAAACCATTAAATGTTATACAAAGAACTTGGTGTTATCTTCTGATACCAGTGCTGATAGCACAGATATCTTACATTATATCTTACAGTTCTTACTGTTGACATTTAAATTGGCTGCAAAATTCACACCAAATTTATAAATGTAAGAAATCGTCAATAATTGCAATATTTCCTCAGACTACACAGTCCTTCTTCCAGCCATTAAAAAATAACAAATAAAAATATGAGATGCAATAAAATGGAAAAAATGAGGTGTTGGTTGCTTATGCTGATATTTAATACATGCACACAACTAACTAAAAGGAGCATAGTCAAGCATGAAGAGTTATTGTCGGGGCAGTGAAATCATTTTACAAGGTGCGGAGAACTGCTGCACAGTTACCCAAAACTGCAGCATTTAATGGATATATCTTAAGTCATGCCTTAAAATAAGAAAGGTACAACTCACAAAAAGTAATAATTTTTGAAGTAGAAGCTCATTTTCCATCTTCAGTAGCTGCGTAGTATTGCTAGGAGGTAATTTCAATGCCCATTCTCTGTTCTCACCATAATAGTTGAATGCTTCATTCCCATTCAGTCATCATCGCTCCAGCTGGCCGGTTGGATTTCCAACAGCACACTGCATGAAGCTAGTTTCAGCGTGAATAGCGTAGGATACATTAAACAGAACTAAACAAGCCGCTCAAGTCCACTAGGTGTTTCTGCGGTCGACAGTCAATACTGTGCAGAATAAAGATATCGGAAACCCAAATGGTGGACAAAAATATTTCACAAAATGAATACTATAACTACGGTTATTTTAATAAATAAAAATAACAGGTAAAGGCAGGGGGCTTGTGCATCAGTTATTTTTAACTGGTGGTGCAGTGTGTTACTGTGTGTGTGCTAGGTTAGCACTGCTCCGTGTGCTGTGCAGGCCATCAGCGCGCTGAGAGAGATGTTCCGTGTGGCCAGCATGCACGCGCTGGTCACGGCACGGCTGCCTGAGCTCTTCACGCTGCTGTACCTGGCCGTGGCTAGCTACGTGGGCGCCTCTCCGCCCGTGCACACTCCGCACAGCGGCAAGGATCGCCTCTCCTTCGTGCCAAACCGCAATGCCTACAAGCTGAGCCCTGCCAGGTGTCTCTTCATCATCATCATCGTACTAACTTTACTTCAATTATTATGACCTTTTTATATTGATTTCAAATATGGTTTTGAAGAACTCAAGTTTACAACATATATGACAACTTTTAATTTTAACTGCTATCTTTTAACAGCATATAATTTTCATTAATATTTAATATTTTATGATATTTTAGTTTATGTTTAGGATGACAAGATGGTTAAACTTTATATAAAACATGTAAGATATGACATGTAACATTAAATAACCTCATTCAAGATGTTCTTCATTCAGTTACATATATACTTATGATAAAACTGTTCGAGGCAAAAAGTCTGTACATTGGTCAAAATTAAGAAAAAAACTATTGGAAATTCATAAATATATTTTAAAATTTTTGTCAGTTAGTCTCTTTGTCTAATTGTTCTAGCATCAATCGAAAACTACTTGATGGATTTTGATGAAAATTGTTTATTAGAAAGGTCTTTGGCTAACGTAAAAACTAGGCTATATACAATTATAGAAAAAGGGTTAAATATGGTTGTAAGATAATTATTTCTCTAAAACTGATCAAGCTAAAGCAAGGATATTTGGTACCAATGATTCACATACAAAATTATGGAATCAAAAAATTGTAATTTTGTGAAAAACCCTTTATGCGGTAAAAAAGGGGTAGGTATGTTTTAAAGATTAATAATAATATATCATAATTGAATTAAGCATAATAAATGATATTGGGTACCAATGATAAATAACAAAAACAAACACAATTTTTTTATTTCTCATAATTCAACCCCTAAGGGGTGTGGTTTTAAGGTAAATAATTAGTGGTGCACCGATGCGGATACCGATGAATCGTAATCGGCGATTATGGGTACTTACGGATTAATCGTAATCGGAGATTATCTTAACGATTACTTTGCCGATTATTTACGTCCCGGCGTAATTAAGTAGGTTTTTACCGTGTAATATTTTGTTACACATTTTAGGGCGAAATACGGAACTATTTGTATATATTACAAAATTCATCTAGCTGCGTCATATCATAATTACAGATATTTCGTTAAGTTAAATAAATCTCATTGCCTCAAACAATAAAAAATGCATTTTTTCTACACGTTTATTTACGTTTCGTCTTTTGTTTAGTGGCCTTGTACATTACGTATAGCCAGAGAAGTAAAATAGATGGCACGCAATCAAAATACCACAAACAGTTGCAGTGGATTCTATGACAATCGATCTTTTCGAGTCGTAGTAGCGGTTCAAAATTGTGGTCCCGATACCTTCTAGTTTTTATCACTGCGTTTTACAAACTCGTTATGGGTGTCTTTGGTAACATTATCCGTTTGTTATTTGTATGTGACTTGAAAAATGAAAAAGTATTTATAATTTTATATATTCAGTCAACATAAATAAAATCACATGTGCTAGAATTGGTTTTTAGTCATTTTTATATAATTATAGTGAGATGGCGAGTAGGGAGAAAAAAAGTGAAGTGTGGAAACATTTTTCTCAAGTTGACGCCGACCGCCAATGCTCCTCTATGTCGCATAGACCGCTATGCCTCATCAACGTCTCCTAGAAGCGTGTGCACCGAACGCGCCCGTGCGCGCAGCTAAGTGTAGTGCGTGCGTCGAGGCGATCGCCGTGCAACGAGTGCTGCGCCGGCGGAAGGATCCGGCCGGGTGTGGCATATCCTTCCGCCGCACTACAACAAATTGTTATAATTATGTTTTTCCACAGGATTTTATTAAACATTATTTTTTATTAATTAATAATTCAGTCTTTGCTAAATCATGTTGACTGTGCGATTTGTCCCGAACCTGGCCGGTTCAGTTTCCCGCGAAATTCACACGTTTCCGCGGGAGGGCTGGCGGGGGAGGGGGGTCGCGCGCGGCGACACCGTCAGTGTCCTTCGAGAGCTCACCCAGGCCAGCAGCCTGCGCGCAACGCAGAACCTTCAACCTTTGCATCCACCGACATGTAGTTTTCAATAGTGTAATTTCTTTTTAACCTTTTGTACAGTTCCGCGGTCGGCCTAAATCTACCATGAGGTACTTAACTTAATTCAATCAGTGCTCCGAGATGAGTGTTCTACGTCATACGTAAGTACTGTGGGGAGATTATGTGGATTTACGTCGGCGCTTCACGCCCAACCTAGCCTACCGGCTACCTAGTTTTGGCCCACACGGGGCAGCCAGCAGGCGACACGTGCCATCAAACTTTATAACGAGTCAGTCCCTGGGACACACCTAGGCACCCCGTAGAGTCGCCGGAGACACGGGCCTACGTGCTGCTAGCCCAGTTTAATTAGAGTTAGGTCATAGTGTAGTGTATTGTGCGTCAAGAAATCATGTGCCATATCAGAGTGTATTTTTTGTAACTATCGCATCACGTGTACAAGTCCGCCCCTCACGCGCATAACAATCGTGAGCCGCCACTGAGGAAGTGAGCTGCGCGTGTGACTAGTCGCGTCGGGCAAACAGTTACGGCCAGAACGGGCAGCACCATGTATTGGGCTGTGCTGTATTAAATTCACCAACTATCTGAAGAAGTTTTGTGTTATTATTCAGGCGTCCCGAGTGGCCTCAACAGCTCGGGGGGCCCTACTGCGTTGACCCCTACCTCTAGCCACAAGGCCGAACCCTCCCTGAGAACACGAACCTAACCAAATCACGTCTAAATAATCGGGGACGGCGTCAAATTGGCGCCCGACTAGTGTGGCTTTCATTTTCTAAAAATTAATTTCCAAATTTTGTTTCAAATTTTTCAAATTTTTCCTCAAATTTTTCAAATTTTGTGCTTCAAATTAGTGTACCAGTAAGGGCTCGCGTAGGAAGTCAGGAATCGCGCGGAAACGGACGCGACGCGCAGACAGCCAAAGGAGCGGGCACCTGGCGATAGGTGCGCGTCAAGTTACGCGCCAGACGTGCATCAAGTTACGCGCCAGGCGAGATAACGGCTGTGGGAGCGGAAGTCCGCGCGCCTCACACACGGATCAGGTGGCGCAGCTGCGCAGCTGCTACGCGCATGAACATGAGCATGAGCATGAACATGAGTCGTGACGAAGCGGCGAGCATGCATAGTGGAGCTATGTCACAAGTCACCATTGGTCACTAGAAATGAACGACTTCCAGGAGGCCTACGAGGCATGGGCAAGCGAGGGCTACCCATGCCCAGGGGACAACTGGGAGTATGAAGAACAGGACGAATGGAAGGACGACACCGCAGCGGACACAGAGGGGCCAGACGTAATCCGGACACCGCTACGACAGCACATAACGCAGCTCGCATCACCGTTGCCACACGCGGCCAACCACCACGCCGCGGTAACAGCCATGACGCCGCCCGCGTCACTGACAACCCAGACGTCCGTCCTCAACAGGACGCCGCCTCCGACGCCGCCCCCGCCATATGGGGTGGTGACGACATTACCGCAGATGGAAGACGTCACACCCGTCCAACCACTGTGGTACGATTGGCACGCGGAGACCCGGTGGACACGCTGGCCGACGCAGACACGCCGCCCCCTCCGCCTCCGCCGCCGCCCCCGCCATATGGGGTGGTGACGACATCACCGCAGATGGAGGAAGCCACACCCCTCCAACCACTGTGGTACGATTGGCACGCGGAGACCGGGTGGACACGTCAGGCCGACTCAAACACGCCACCTCCGGCACCACCACCGACGACGCCGCCCTCAGCCGCTGAGAAAGCGACAGGCGCGGCCGTGCACACAGACACAGCCACAGGGAGATGCAGCCTGGCAGGCAGCCAGGTCGCCGATCACACGCAGCGTCACTGCGGATCCACCACGCCACCTCCAGCACCACCGACGCCGCCCCCAGCCGCTGAGAAAGCGACAGGCGCGGCCGTGCACACAGACACAGCCACAGGGAGATGCAGCCTGGCAGGCAGCCAGGTCGCCGATCACACGCAGCGTCACTGCGGATCCACCACGCCACCTCCAGCACCACCGACGACGTCGCATCCAGCCACTGGGAGAGTGACTGGCACGGCCGCACGTCTCAAAGCGGCCACATCGCGACCCAGTATGGGAGACAACCAGGTTGCCGACGACATACCACAATGCACTGGGGGCATGTCACCTCCGCCCGCCGCGCACGTCAAAGTGGGCGTGTCACCTCCGCCCACCACGCACGTCACAGAGGGCGTGTCACTTCCGCCCGCCGTGCACGTCAAAGTGGGCGTGTCACCTCCGCCCGCCACGCACGTCACAGAGGGCATGTCACTTCCGCCCGCCGCGCACGTCACAGTGGGCGTGTCACCTCCGCCCACCACGCACGTCACAGAGGGTGTGTCACTTCCGCCCGCCGTGCACGTCAAAGTGGGCGTGTCACCTCCGCCCGCCACGCACGTCACAGAGGGCGTGTCACTTCCGCCCGCCGCGCACGTCACAGTGGGCGTGTCACCTCCGCCCGCCGCGCACGTTTCAGGGGGCGTGTCACTTCCGCCTGCCGCGCACGTCAAAGTGGGCGTGTCACTTCCGCCCGCCGCGCACGTCAAAGTGGGCGTGTCACCTCCGCCCACCACGCACGTCACAAAGGGCGTGTCACTTCCGCCCGCCGCGCACGTAAAAGTGGGCGTGTCACCTCCGCCCGCCACGCACGTCACAGAGGGCGTGTCACTTCCGCCCGCCGCGCACGTCACAGTGGGCGTGTCACCTCCGCCCGCCGCGCACGTCACAGGGGGCGTGTCACTCCCGCCCGCCGCGCACGTCACAGGGGGCGTGTCACTTCCGCCCGCCGTGCACGTCAAAGTGGGCGTGTCACCTCCGCCCACCACGCACGTCACAGAGGGCGTGTCATTTCCGCCCGCCGCGCACATCACAGTGGGCGTGACACCTTCGCCCGCCACGCACGTCAAAGTGGGCGTGTCACCTCCGCCCACCACGCATGTCACAGAGGGCGTGTCACTTCAGCCCGCCGCGCACGTCAAAGTGGGCGTGTCGCCTCCGCCCGCCACGCACGTCACAGAGGGCGTGTCACTTCCGCCCGCCGCGCACATCACAGTGGGCGTGTCACCTCCGCCCGCCGCGCACGTAAGAGGGGGCGTGTCACTCCCGCCCGCCGCGCACGTCACAGGGGGCGTGTCACTTCCGCCCGCCATGCACGTCAAAGTGGGCGTGTCTCCGCCCGCCGCGCACGTCACCGAGGGCGCGCTGCCGCCACGCACGCCACTGTGGGCGCGCCACCGGTGCACGTCATGCGCGCCGCTGAAGGCGCCGCGCCGCCGTCGCCTGCCACGTGCGCCGCCATGGGAGCGCCGCCGCCTGCCGCTGAAGGCGCCGCGCCGCCGCCGCCTGCCACGTGCGCCGCCATGGGAGCACCTACGCCTGCCGCAGAAGGCGCCGCGACGCCGCCGCCTGCCGCTGAAGGCGCCGCCGCCGCCCACCTCGGCCGCCGATGACGCTGACCCACAGGTACCCGACGCCGCCCAATGGACAGCCGCCCCGGGTGTACCAGGTCAGTGTGCCGGCGTATCTTTAAGTGTGTGTGTGTGTGTAGTGAGGCGTTGATGCACATAGCGGTCTCAAAGAAGGGGGGGCATTTGACGCCGACCGCCAATGCTCCTCTATGTCGCATAGACCGCTATGCCTCATCAACGTCTCCTAGAAGCGTGTGCACCGAACGCGCCCGTGCGCGCAGCTAAGTGTAGTGCGTGCGTCGAGGCGATCGCCGTGCAACGAGTGCTGCGCCGGCGGAAGGATCCGGCCGGGTGTGGCATATCCTTCCGCCGCACTACAACAAATTGTTATAATTATGTTTTTCCACAGGATTTTATTAAACATTATTTTTTATTAATTAATAATTCAGTCTTTGCTAAATCATGTTGACTGTGCGATTTGTCCCGAACCTGGCCGGTTCAGTTTCCCGCGAAATTCACACGTTTCCGCGGGAGGGCTGGCGGGGGAGGGGGGTCGCGCGCGGCGACACCGTCAGTGTCCTTCGAGAGCTCACCCAGGCCGGCAGCCTGCGCGCAACGCGGAACCTTCAACCTTTGCATCCACCGACATGTAGTTTTCAATAGTGTAATTTCTTTTTAACCTTTTGTACAGTTCCGCGGTCGGCCTAAATCTACCATGAGGTACTTAACTTAATTCAATCAGTGCTCCGAGATGAGTGTTCTACGTCATACGTAAGTACTGTGGGGAGATTATGTGGATTTACGTCGGCGCTTCACGCCCAACCTAGCCTACCGGCTACCTAGTTTTGGCCCACACGGGGCAGCCAGCAGGCGACACGTGCCATCAATCTTTATAACGAGTCAGTCCCTGGGACACACCTAGGCACCCCGTAGAGTCGCCGGAGACACGGGCCAACGTGCTGCTAGCCCAGTTTAATTAGAGTTAGGTCATAGTGTAGTGTATTGTGCGTCAAGAAATCATGTGCCATATCAGAGTGTATTTTTTGTAACTATCGCATCACGTGTACAAGTCCGCCCCTCACGCGCATAACAATCGTGAGCCGCCACTGAGGAAGTGAGCTGCGCGTGTGACTAGTCGCGTCGGGCAAACAGTTACGGCCAGAACGGGCAGCACCATGTTATCTTTAAAAGATTTGTGCAATGGGAGTGCATGACTTGATGTAAGTTTTTGGACATACGCCATTGCTAAGAACTTTTTCTGTTGAAGAAAAACTAATAAATAAAATAAATAAATAAAAATAAAAATACTCAAAAAAAGATACAAAAAACACACAAAATTAAGCAAACAATTGCTGTTGTCAACAAGGATATGAACACCACAAAATATATAGAGTCGCACCTGTGTTTCCGTACCATGTGCGTCTCTGCCTGAGGACGGGAGCAGATAGCAGTTCCCGAAACGTCGCTTGTTTCTGTTTAGGTAAAACTATTGTATTTGTTTGTTT
The DNA here is from genome assembly GCF_032445375.1 of Bacillus rossius redtenbacheri. Lineage (NCBI taxonomy): Eukaryota > Metazoa > Arthropoda > Insecta > Phasmatodea > Bacillidae > Bacillus > Bacillus rossius. The sequence goes on along the minus strand of NC_086338.1, from coordinate 24,117,382 downwards.
TTTCGTTTTGTCATGTTTTTTGTCTCGCTTCAACTGTTGTGCTGAATTATTTTGGGTTTCAATATTTTTGTGTTGTCATCATTTGTGGGGATTTTTTCGTTCTCTTAGTACATTTTTCTTTGTTTTTTCTTTGTTTGCTGACCATATTCCTGTTTCGGAATATTTTGTGGTGTTCATATCCTTGTTGACAACAGCAATTGTTTGCTTAATTTTGTGTGTTTTTTGTATCTTTTTTTGAGTATTTTTATTTTTATTTTTATATATTTATTTTATTTATTAGTTTTTCTTCAACAGAAAAAGTTCTTAGCAATGGCGTATGTCCAAAAACTTACATCAAGTCATGCACTCCCATTGCACAAATCTTTTAAAGATAACATCAATGCCCGGTATGGACCCGGTATGCATATTTCTCTGAGGAAGTTGGAAAAGAAATTAATTGATTTATCGAGTCGCACCTGTGTTTCCGTACCATGTGCGTCTCTGCCTGAGGACGGGAGCAGATAGCAGTTCCCGAAACGTCGCTTGTTTCTGTTTAGGTAAAACTATTGTATTTGTTTGTTTTTTCGTTTTGTCATGTTTTTTGTCTCGCTTCAACTGTTGTGCTGAATTATTTTGGGTTTCAATATTTTTGTGTTGTCATCATTTGTGGGGATTTTTTCGTTCTCTTAGTACATTTTTCTTTGTTTTTTCTTTGTTTGCTGACCATATTCCTGTTTCGGAATATTTTGTGGTGTTCATATCCTTGTTGACAACAGCAATTGTTTGCTTAATTTTGTGTGTTTTTTGTATCTTTTTTTGAGTATTTTTATTTTTATTTTTATTTATTTATTTTATTTATTAGTTTTTCTTCAACAGAAAAAGTTCTTAGCAATGGCTTATGTCCAAAAACTTACATCAAGGGCAGCACCATGTATTGGGCTGTGCTGTATTAAATTCACCAACTATCTGAAGAAGTTTTGTGTTATTATTCAGGCGTCCCGAGTGGCCTCAACAGCTCGGGGGGCCCTACTGCGTTGACCCCTACCTCTAGCCACAAGGCCGAACCCTCCCTGAGAACACGAACCTAACCAAATCACGTCTAAATAATCAGAGGTAGCGGGGACGGCGTCAAAGTGAACAAAATAAAGCAGCATGTTTATATTGTTAAACGGTAATTTCTTGATGCAACCTTATGTGATAGTTGATAATAATGCTAGTTTTCCGCAACAAAAACTTACCCATTGTAAATTACAATTATTAGACTGTAGTTCAAGTTGTTTACAATAACAAATATTTAAATAGAAGTTAATTTAATTTCCCCTTTCAATGACTTAATAGTGTATTTTATATATTTTTATACTGTTGTTATAACTGTATTCTCAATTTTACATAATCTTGTTATTTAATTCACATGGGAATAAAAAAATTTGTGTGCATTATTACACTTAAAAAAATTTGTTCATTATAATCGGTAACTGAATCGGTATCTGCCGATTATTGCTCTCATAATCGGTAATCGAATCGGTAATCGGTAAAGTCATATTGGTGCACCACTATAAATAATTATATCTCTCAATACAATTAAGCATAATAAATAATATTGGCTACCAATAATAAACATACAAAATATATGAACTACAATTATAATATTTTGCTAGCTTCAACCCCTAAGAAACCACAATTTTTATATTTTGCACAATTCAATTCCTAAGGGGTGTTAATGGGGTAAGTATTTTTTAAATTAATAATTATATCTCTGAATTTAATTAAGCACAATAAATGATCATTGGTTACCAATAATAAACAGACAAATATTACCAACCACAATTTTTATATTTTGCGAGTTGCAAGCAACACATAAGGGATGAATAAGATAAGTATGTTTAAGATTAATATTAATATCTCCAAATGAAATTTACAGTAATAAATTATTTTGGTACCAATAATAAACATACGAAAACTGCCAACCACAATTTTAACATTTTGTGAAATTCAACCCCTAAGGGGTGAAAATGTGGTAAATATGGATTGAAGATAATGAATTATATCTGCTGAGCTAACCAATCATAACAAAAGATTAAGATACAAGGACCAATAATAAACGTTCAAAATATACCAACAATTATTTACCAATCCCTAAGGGTGAAAATGGGTAAGATTTTAAGAATAATGATTATATTTCTAAAATAATTAAATAAAGTATAACAACATTGGATACCAACGCATGAAAATTACCAATTACATAATTACCCGTTTGCAAAGTTCAAACCCTAAGGTTGGTAAAAGGGGTAGGGTTGGTTTTAAAACAATAAATCATATTCTTTTAGAATATGAAGTCATATATTTAAAAAAAAAAAAAAAAACTTGTATTTAGAATTATATATTGCTTATTTTTTGCATTTATTAAAATTTGGCCTTTAAGTAGATGAAAACAGTCTGTCTTCATTTATTAAATTATATATTTTTTTTCAAAACTAATAAAGTAGGACATATATTAATGGTAAAAATAATAAACTATTTTATTATTATATAACTTACTGGCAAGATTCTGATCCCAAGGGGTGTGAAATGGTTAAGTTTGGTTTCAAGAAAAAAAAAATGGATATTCTTCTTTTAAGGATGTGAAAAGGGAGTAAGTTATGTTTTATCATAAAAAATTCATATCTCCATATAAAACAAAGCTGGATGTAAGATTCTTGTATTTCAACACATGAGTTCATATGCCATGATAGGTGGATTGGTACAAACACTTACTGAAGGTCACCAGCCAGTAAGAGACTGATGTTGCAGGGTGGCCCACGATGCACTGCAGGGGTTCCTTCTGTGTGCGCGCTGTGATTCTGTGGCCGAGGCTCTGCTCCACTGCGCAGGCATCGACTCCCAGGAGAGCCTCACCGGCTTCGTGTCTGCAGTGCCTCACCTCGTGAGGTGCGTGCAGGCCTCGCCTCACTCCTGCTGCCTCGTGCTGGAGCCGCCGAGGCACTGATCTGTGTGTGTTCGCTGTGTGTGGCTCTGATGGTAGCCCAGTGCGCACACGCTCCTCAAGTGACCTGAGTTGGTGTGGGACAGTGTGTATTCTGTATAAGTTCAGACCACACAACAGTGTTAGAAACTGCACAATACTAGTGTTGAACTTGTGCTTGTTGACATGAAGGACCGAACATTGGGCATGCCCTGTGTGTTGCAGGGCGCTGTGTGCATGTGTGCCTCACTTGCTGCCTAAGCTCATCACTCACTTGAACCAGTACAGCACCAGCAGCTACGATCCCCAGAGAGTGGCGGTCGCAGCGTTCTACTCCGAGGTACGCTGCTCCCATCTGACGTGTCTTTACCTGTTTAGAGCAGTTGTTGAAAGTGTGTGATTGGGGTTTTTAGTGTGTGTTATACTTGCGGAGCAGCACCAAGCATGTCGCCTCCACACGAGGCATCTAACTGGCATGCAGTTTCTCTAAGTCCACAGCATTCTCGCTAAATGTATTTTTTTTAACGGTTTCTTTGACGTTATATGTTTCAATGTTTCCAAGTTTTTTTTTAATTTTAAGATGAGCCTTCTTTTATTAATGTATCCCATTTTGTATAGTATCTACATAATGTATCAAAAATCATATCAAACACATTGTAGGCTTGTATCGTTCGTTGACAGAGTAGAAAACATTTAGCATAGAAAGAAACATCTGTAAATGAACAATTTTTACGTTACAAGCCAAACACTACTATCGTGGAGATTTTCCACATGTCCCACATCAATGGACAGGGGACACACCATAATCAATTGATGTGTGTCTGCAACCCGTCCTGCATGCCATTCACTGTTTGATCTGTCAGTCTCAAAGCAATGCCTTGGTTGTTGAGCATACTCCAGTGTTTGGTGAGTATTTCAACAGATGCTGTTGTGCGATGAAGTTTATTGTAATGGGAGGACTGTGCATTAACTGCAACAAGTGCGTGAGTTCAGTCTGCGCAGCTGCAATGTGTGGGCGGATGAGTACCTCAGTGCCACGCACCACCCGTGACTTTCAGGATTATTTAAAATACCACCTGAATGTACCAACATAATGAAAGCTCAGTTAAAAATGTGCATTTCTTTGTCAGCCCTTTGGGGTAAAAATAATTGGAAGAGGAATAGGAAAATATCCTATATCCTAGCCTAAGTAAGTGCCCAAGCTCTGATTAAAATGTGTACACATTGACCTACCAATTCTATGGAACATCTAGTACTGTATGTATGTAGTACCTATAGTACTGTATGTATTACCTCTAGTTCTGTAGTACCTTTAGTACTTGAGAGGTATTGTCTCAAGCCTCTTGAACAGAGTTCATTATTAGTATGCATTTCCTTTATTTCATGTATACTTTATATTTACAGTTAGTGAAGTAATTTTTTTAAGTTATGTGTAAATGTCTTAGCTCTTGGTATACAGTATTTGGTGGAAGTTATTCCGTGAATGGAACGGAAATGTGTACCCACTGTGCCTGAGTCTTCAAGATGGCAGACCCACGTGCAGCAACATAAACCAGTATGTAGTCACTTTCATCAATATTAGGGGACATACCAAACATATTGGTGTGCCAAATGAAACTTTATGGTATGGAAACTACCCAGTAATATATTTGGTAAACTAAAATGGTCATAGTAAAAAGTAATTGCAATTTTTAAAATACTTAAGGTAACTGGCATTATTACCTTTATTATAATCCACATTCCCCTTGCAAACTGTTAATAGGCTTGGTTTTAGAGAGGTAGAGCATGCGCTTGTAAAGGCTAAGGGTGAAATTTTGACGTGGTTCAAACCTTGTCACTAGGAAAAAAAATTACTGACGTAATATTTATATAAAATTATGTATTAATAAAATTGAATCAGCTCAGTAAGGTTAAAGGTTGTTTGTAGGAAGTATTTACAGACTGATTTCAGCCGTTCAAGTAAAAACAAATATAGAATCATATACCTATTGTTATCATTGTGGCTATGTGAATATCAGTATTTTTTATTTTGAATCTAATACGACTATCAAATTATTCTCAAATACAAATATTGAATTTGATTAGTAAGAATTAGAATTATAATCCCACTAAATTTATTTTCCCATTTGTAACAAATACATAGGGAAAGAGAAAGTAAATGTGTAGTGTAGTAGCTTTTGGGAAACTAAACAAAAATTACTTAAGTAAAAAGTTACTTGGTTAAGTCAACTACAATAATTATGTGTAAAATATTTAAATTTGGAAAGAAAAAATTGTATTTTTAATTATGCAGCAGTCTAACCTAACATAACCAAACCATCCTTTTATTTCAGTACCTATTACCCCTATTTTCCAGAACCTGATATTCTACATATTGATCCAGAAAATTTTTGTGAGCCACAAAATACCGTGAAATTAAATCCATTTTGCGAAAAATGTGAATCTTTTATTAAAAAACTGTATTCCCAGATTAGCTATTAAATGTGCTCATACTTACATATTTAAACCCTAGTTATTCACGCATTGTGATTTTTAACACTAGCCAAAGTAAACTATATTATATTTCACCAATATTATAAATACAATTTCTGCTAATTTCATCTGGAATCCAAAACCATATTTTATGTTTTTTTATCAGTTATTTTTATTCTCAATATATTGTTTCATCATAGATACATACAGTAAGTAAGCTGTTACTGTGTTGCACGGTGTTATATTGTGTCTGTGTATGGTGGTGTTGTAGTCCGTGGTTGTTGATATTTATTTCTTCCCACTTTTGGTTTGTGTGACAAAATGAATAAAAATAGTATTTTATTTTCAAATTTAAAATGACAAATATGTTGTGTTTTAAATTATCAACGTGATTTTTCCGTTACTGTTTAACGTAGTTTAGTAAAAAAAAATTTGACTAGGTACTTGTTGCATGTTTAAAAGTTGCTTATTATTAGTTTTTTTTAATTGCTATTTTTTAGATGACAATCTAAACAAAATCTGCTTATGTAAGTGCAGATTGCAAAGTAAACCTCCATAGATGGGGAACGGTTGGAGAGGACCAGTGTGAGTGCATAGACCCAAATGCAACACTACATCTTGTTTGTCCTGGCTGATGAGTGGTTGTCTCAATGGCTCCTGTCACCACACTCCTCTTACACTCGGCTTCAGCCTTGCATCATCCACGCCAGTCCCTGCCTTTCATCGTGTCATGTTAGTGTATAACTGTATAATACCTCCGCAGCACGCAGGCAGAACCACTGGGTCGCCCTGTCGCGGGACTGCATCTCTGAGTGTGTGTGTGTTGTTGCAGCTGACGAAGCTGCAGGTGAATGGCCAGATGCTGCTGCTAGAGAGCGTGGTGAGCAGCCAGCTGAACTGCCTCGGCGACCCGTCACCGCTCGTGAGGCAGCTGTGCCTCGCAGGCCTCGCCTCTGTCGCTCGCCTCGAGCCCGACCAGGTAGCTGGCTCACGTTGCTCTCTGACATGCCAGGTGCTCTCATGACATACTGTCTCTACGTATCTCTGAGCAGACTCACCGTCATGTATTTGCATGGTCTGATAACTGCAAGTTGCTTGTTCCTTCACCACTGCAGTCCATCACTGTGCCTTGTCTAAGGACCTATTCATTTCCTTCTACCTAGTGACTTGCTACTGATAACTCTCTGATGTGCTCAGCTCTGTACTGTATATAGCTTTATCACAATGAAAATACTGACACCAACTCTATAATTATTGTGTAGTAATATGTAAACATGTCTCCAGAAATTTTGTCAGTTAAGTCCTGGGTGATGCTGACATGATTTGCCACAAATGTTTTCTATTGGTAGGGTGATGATTGTATCCAGTGAAGGATAATGGTAGAGTCTGACCACCTATAAATTTGTCTGATGGCCAGCATAGTCTTCTTTACTTAAGGTCACAAAACTGATTAACTTGGCTAACATCACAGCTGCACACAGCTCAAGACGAAGCAGAAAGATCTTTTTCACTAGTGTCACCTTTGATATTGCCATCAATAGTGAGACCTCTATTCTGCTATCTGGATACGTTGATCTGAGCCAGACAACACTCACATAGCCAACCTCTCTATTGTCCCAAAATCGATGCAGTTCATGAACAGCCTTTACTGAGCCTGTTATGCACTTAGGCAGTCGAAGTTCTGACCACAAAAGCAACTTAAATTTTGAGGAATCTGTTCATCCCATCATGTTCCGGCCATCCAAGGTATTCAAAGATCCTAGCTATATCTGACAGAATTGCCCTCTTTGTGCACAGTTTAGTTGTAGGAGTGAAACAATATCAAAAACTGTTTTGGGCTGGGGTTTCAGTATACACAAAGCACTTTCACCTCATCTGGGTGTTCTTTGTCAAACGACATAAACAAAGAATATAGTAGCGGTCTGAGGACAGCCATTCAGTATTTCACTATAAGTGCTGGAAAACATCCTGAGGTGAAAAACTACCAGCTGCCAACAAAGTATTCAATTCCTTTTGAAGAGCTATTGCTTCTCCCACACTATTTGCCTCTGTGATATCATCATGCCTGTAGAAATTAATCTTAAAATTGTGAGCTGCATTAGAAAAGTTACATTGCTCATCTTGAGCCAACTAATGCAGGTTGCAAATTTCTAGATATAGGGCAGATGAAACTCCATAAGTAACAGGCTGAAAACTATAGACCATTGTAGGAGCAGTTGGAGAATAGTTCAACACAGAGTGTTGATAGACTTCATATTATATGTCCATCAATATTTGTCTTTATATTTGCATGATGTCCACCAGGGGCGTAGCCAGGGGGGGGTTTTAGGGGTTCGAACCCCCCCCTTAGCTCCAAATCTTTAATTAATTTCTTATTCATCACTCAAACAAATTTCATATTAAAATTAATAAAATTTTTACCATTACAATATTTAAATTTAAGTACCGAAAACTGCTAAAATAGCACTATTATACACCTTAAAATCCAAATTTTCCCGGGGGAGGACCCCCGGACCCCCCGCTTTAATACGGGGGGGGGGGGGGGGGCATGCTTCTTAACACCCCCCATACGCAAATCCTGGCTACGCCACTGATGTCCACAGTTTATAGAACTTCATAAACATGGACTTGAACCAGAATTTCTCAAACATCTGTCTGTATTTGGGAGGCAGTCATCAGCATATTGTTGATACTAACATTTTGTAGGTCTTAGCTTGGTACTGGTGCTTTCTGCCTTGAATCACTCTGTGACAAGGAAGATAATAGAAGGATTCATCACCATGCCATGGATTTTTGGCAATTAGCTGCATGTGACCACTCTGCAAGTAGGCCTCCATGAAGGCCAGGTACTCTGTTCACAGTTGCGATTGCTTTAACAGATGGCGCTCGAAAGTTTCTAGTCAACCAACTGCAAATGATCTTGAGTCAACTGCTAGTGTTTTAGGTGAATTCAAAGGCCACTTCAACAGGTACTGTTATTGTAGGTACTGTTTCTGCACATTTAGGTGGGGCAGGCTGTAGTGAAGTACAGTCAAACCTCTCTGAAACGACCCCTCACGGTTCCCAGGAATAGGGTCGTAATAGAGGGGGGTCGTAATAGATGTTTTCCGAAATTTTCAGTTCATTTCAACCCCCCCTCCTTCCCAAACCGCTACTCGCTAACCAGCCGTACAATGGCAGGATGCTGTCACTCACAATGCTAGACGGTTTTGGTTTAAACCCACTTCAACCATCATGACAAGTCCGTCGCCCTACAGGCCACCTCTACAGAAAATATGTGTTAGCTTACATGTACGTTTTCTGCTTTCCGTAGTTAAATACACTAGAACCCCGATGTCACGAACCCCAGATTTAACAGAGCAGTGATTTTACGAATTCATTATCGGGAACCGTCAAAAAATTGGACATTTTGACCAAAATGTGAAAACCAGAAAAAATAAAAAAATGAAAAAACGAAAAAAAAAGATCATTAAAATCTGTTAATTTTAACACACAGCGTATTTTTTTGTCGGCTTTAATACTTCCAATAATGTTCATGTAAGAATAACAGAAAAATAATGGGACATTTCCTTTAAAAATATGGCAGCTTTAGGTTCTGCAACGCGAGTGGGCGCACACGAAGCTCGCCCGGCTGGCTGGCGGCAGCGGCTTCATGACGCATAAGCTCACCTCTCCCTCCCCTCTCTTTAACATTCTTCAAGGCTAGCTCATGCCTCCCAGACACAAAAACCATCTAGTGTCCTCCCTTATAACACCCCAACTTCGCTCCCCTTTGAAAAACCTTCAGTGAGAAAATGCTAATTTCACCCTCCCTTCTCCCGTAAAATTTGGCTATTATGAATGGGGTACTAAAGTGGCGAGGGAGGGGTCAAAATATGTCACTTTTCACACCAAGTTCGAGTTCAGTCATTTCTGGCAAGGAATTTACATGCTTTCAAACTTAAATATAAATGTATTTTAATAGCAAGGGTCCTATGAAAAGGAATATACCGAATAAAATCAAGCTGCTGTCACCAAACAAAGCATAAAACGGCCCAATGCGTGGTCGCCACGTTATTGCTCGCGCGAGAGGTGAGACGTGGAATGTTAGAAGAAAGATAAATGCGGGGGATGACAGACGGCAGCCAGTGTGTTTCCTGCGTGGGCAATAAGTGGCGTAGCCTTTTTTTTATGCTGGGTGAAGCAACCTTTTTCTATCAACCCACGGGAAAAGATAATTGCTTGAGCTGTCAAAATAAACATCGCTGCGGCAGTTAAAACAAGTCCAGGCGGGCGTGCATCCAGTCGGTCGCTGTGTATTGTCAACCGATAGTAATCAAAATCAAGAGAAATCCAGCAGGTAGCTTTTTTTGCCTTAACTGTGTACCACACTACACACTTGCAAAAAGCAAAACGTAAACACGTTGCCACAAAAACCTTTATCTGCACCCTGCCGGCAAAGGGAGTGGAATGGGGGTTCATAAGCGCTGACAGCGGTCGTAAACACGTTGCCACAAAAACCTTTATCAACACCCTGCCGGCAAAGGGATGTGGAGTGGGGGTTGTTAAGAGCTGACAGCGGTCGACAGGAAGTGGTATCTATTTTTAGATATGCGCTGCCTACGGCAGTACAGCACTTGGCAAGAGAAATGCAGTAACAGAACACACTACTCACCACAAGAAACTTATTTTCTGTCCGATTTTCTTCGGATTTTCAGCAATTTTTCACTGTTCCTCGAAATCGGGTTGTAATAGAGAGGTGGTCGCAATAAATGGGATCGCAACACAAAGGTTTTACTGTAGCTTTCTCAGTCAGCAGTGTATGAATGTTGGCTTCAGTCAAATGTAGAAGCGAACATGTCTCTTCTTGCATGAGTGACAACTGGTTTTCTAGACCCTGCATCATTTTATGAGATGCACCTAGGCAGTTCAAGCAAAGGTTAAGTCTCTTGAAAATCTGCTAGCGATCTTCGGGCATGTGCTGCACAAACTGGGGACATTCGTAAAATGGGTGGTCACTGTTATACACTGCATTTCATAGCAGGACCAAAAGTTTGTTCACCAACCAGTGAAGTGTGCTGAGAGCAAGACAGAAGTATAGTGCTGTAATATGCCTGCCTTACTCAACCCTCTGACTGAGTGGGGGTACCAGATATTTCCTCAGTAGCCCGGCGATAACTTTTAAGTGAGGTAAAAAAAATGAGCAAATTTACGAATTTCTGTGTCAATTCCCCGAGATATTTAGTTCTCATTGTTAGTGTAATTTATGTCTAGCTTCCTTTTCAGAAAATAAAACAATAGTGGGTCCCAAGAGTCACTGTTAGTTTCATGGAACGCAATGCAGCCATATGGTCATTTAACAATGACTTCAAGACAGTTAGTCAAGCAGAATAAGCAATAGATGTAGATGCTTGCATAATTGCATCAGTGTGATGTAACACAGTGAGCCTGAGATTGTTGTATCTCCATTCAATCAAACACCACACTACCTTGCAGTTATCATTAGTCAATGGCAGAGCTTGGATAAGAGAAAGCAGCTTTGATAACAATGATATGTTAAGGTACTAACCTTTCAATATCATTCAACTAGCCGTTGTTTACAAAATTCAGGTTAGAAAAGTTGAGCTATTCTTTCGGATTTCCAAAGAACTGTAGAAGTTTTATGTTTGGAAGATTGACTTTTAATTATTCGTGGGCAGTTAGTGCTTTTGCATTATCACTCAACTTATTCTTGTCCCATTTGGCAGTAAATATTGTCTGAACCCTATAGTAAGTGTCGTCGAAAAAAATTAAGCATCACTGTGATGGTTTTTAATGAAATCCTGGGTCATCTTTAACTATAATTTCCAATGTTAAATGGTTGTGGCAAATCACACCATGTTGCGATAAACAGTTTACATTGTATATCGTCATCCTTCACCTTATCAGCAAGAGCTGTTTTCCTTACTCTCCACAAGTCTCTGTAACATTTCTGTCTTGTCATTTGTTTGGCCATTTAGAGCACAAAACCAGATACTGGCCGAATGAACTACTCACAATTCACACACATGCAATATCACAACCCAATATGATTCTGTGTAAACTCCCAAGTCCCGACATGCACATTAAGACTGAAAAATGTGATCACAATAGATGAGCATCTCAAGTCAGGACACAATTACCACACAGGATTACTGGTAAATATCCGGCTTGGAGGGCTAAATGTTATTTATTTTGATGATTTTCCTTCAGACACCATTTTGGTAACAAGAATTTGACTAGGTAAGGGAAAATTGCAGTAAAGAAACAATATAAATGCCCAAACTTAACGATCCCTGCACATATGCTGGTACCAGCTATCACTGCTAACCCCTCGAGGAAAAAGATTACAGTCAAAATAACCAAATAAGAGCACAAGTTACAATAAACCTGAACAAGCTCAATTAATTAAAATCCAAAGTGTTTTCAAATTTTGAAATAAATTTAATTAAAACAGTTACTACTACTACTAACTACTGTTACAGTGACAGTTACTAACTACTGTCTAAATACACAGAGTTAATTTTTTAGCTTTGGTTTAATTAAAAAGTAGATATTATTAACGAAAATATTTACATATTATGTCTTTGCGATTTAATTGGGATTGACATAATTGTAAAGACTAGTTTATTAGCGAAAATATTTAAATGGTTTCAGTTCTAATAACAAATATACAGAAGTGTAACTTCATTTTAGTAATCACACCACAGCAATGGACTGTACTTATGCTGTGTGCTAAAAGGCTCACAGGGATAGACTGAGTATAAAGATTATTTTTGAGGTGGTTACAGTATTTGATGTGTGTACAGTTCTGTACAAGTCATGTTAACATGTGTAGGCAGGCGGAGGAAGATGGCTTGTAGAAGATGGCACATGTGATGTAGTATGGGTAGACATGTGTAGCCAGTGATATTAAAGGACCGTCCGTGTTGTGGGTAAACTGAGTGGTGTGTTGCAGCGTGGGCGATACGCAGAGAGTGTGCTGGCAGCCCTGACGCAGGGCCTGGACGACCACGACGCCAGCGGAAGCATCGCACTGGCCGCGGTCAGAGGCTTCTTGGAAATGCTGCCGGTGATGGAGGAGCATCACGTGCTGGCTGTCCAGGGCACCGTGGCCATACGGATCAAGCACTTGTTTGAGCGAGAGGATGGGAACATGCGCGCGGCTGCTATAAGGATGTTCGGGGAGCTAGCGCGCTGTAGTGTGGCCAGGCCTGAAACAGCGTTCCGTGAGCAGGTGACGGGCAACCTGGTGTGCTTTCTGCTGCACCTCAGTGACGGAGACGACGAGGTGGTGAAGGTGAGCTGGCTGTGGTTAGCCTGGCATTTGGTCACAGCTCTGTGCTGCTTCTGCTGTCACCGTGCTGATGTCTGGGGTCAAATTTATAATAAACTCGACTGAAATAAACAAAAAAGTTTAGAACCTTGACCTGGCCGCAACCAACAGGCGTTATCACTTTAAAGTCATCTACCGACAACTGCTTAAACAGTGATGACCTTTGCTTACAAACAGTGAGGTGTTCACGTAGCCCAGCCAACCAATCACAGCACAGTACGACTTTGCAAGGTCAGGTCTACAAGGCTGGTAAATACAGTCAAATTTCTCACAATCTTCAGTCACTGAACACCTACTTTTCAAGCCTTGGCAAATATTTTTCATTCAGGCTTCTGATAGTTGAATGTTGACAAACAAGAACAGAAACACACTTGTCTCAACTTCAGTGGGTTGTTTCTGAGCTGGTCTCATGCTCCAACCACTGCAATTAGAGTATCTGGTGTTCGTGCGAACGGAATCTGTCCATTATACATATCAGCAGTTCCAGATCAAGCCGTTGTTGGTTCGGAAAGTCTACTCCACCAACTTATCCTTGTAGTGATGCTGAATGTGGCCCAACCTCGTAGTCCCCCAGTCATTTTCATCTCTGGACCAAGCCTACCGAGTTCCTCTCTGTCCTCACTCCAGACAAGCCCCAGCTGAGAGTCGCCAGTACTAACAATGCCAGTATCAAATAAAATAATCTGCTTGCTACACGGTTACAGTTCGTCATGCTGAAGCATGAGACAAACACTCACCGGTGATTCTTTTGCGCTAAAAGTAAAGTCACAACTCAAATGCTGAATTATCTTGCATTGTATGATTGGATGAGTTCATGTACTGCAGCACACTGCAGAGCATAAGAATTTTCAAATGAAAATTAGTACGGCGAATGTTTGGAGTAATACAGGAAAACCATGTCAACAAACAACAAAAGACTGGTTTCAGACCATTAACTATTCATGATGGTTGCATGAAACATGTGCAGTCCATTAGAACTTGTGTTCCTTGTGTCCAGAATTGCATTGTGGCTAAATATTGTAGTGAATGTTCCTTAAGCCCACTTCTCCCCTAGCTCTCGTCACACCCTCCTTGGTGTGGCCGAGGGCAGTCTTCTTCTGTGAATTATAGATTTAAGTGATATATTGTTGAAGTGACACTTCTTTGCTGAGGGGACTTCAATTTTCGAGCGTCAGGAAAATTCTGATTGAATGAGGGGAAAAGTTAAGTTCTTGGTGGGGGAACTGGGTTGAGGAGGGGAACAGTTATGCAAGTGGTGGGAGAACCGATAGAGGAGTCAGCAGGGGAGAGGTAAAAATGATGCAATATACTTGCATATATGCATGCTTGCATACATGCACACTTGCATACATGCACACTTGCATACATGCACACTTGCATACATGCACACTTGCATACATGCACACTTGCATACATGCACACTTGCATACATGCACACTTACATTCTTTCACAGTTACATACTTGCATACTTTCACACTTGCATTTTTACACACTCATATACATACTTGCATTTTTTTTTTATCTGTGATCTCAGCCAAAGAGAATTGTGTTTCCTATGCCTAATAATATAATAAGCAAGATGTTTCACTTCTGTCGCGCGAGGACTGCACGCACACATTTTTTTAAATAGCAGTCACTGCATTAAAATAATTTTTAAAGTTTATAGCAGTGATTAAATTTTAAAAAAATGTATTATTTATGATTGTCATTAAACATTAAAACAAATGCTACATCTAACTTAACTATACCGCATATGTACATTGTGAAAGATTGTGCCATTGTAATTACAAGACCAATGTTGTGTATGCAGAACTATTTTTCATGTTAATAAATGGATGTGAAAATTTTAAATTATGCTTAACGTAATGAAATTCTCAGCAAATTCCATTTTGTATACACGATCAAAATTATATACAATCATAATAGTAATATAATTTTTATATAATGTAGAACATTTTTAAAGTGGTAAGTTGGTTTATTACGAGCATTCATTTTATCCCTTTTGATTTGGTTTCATTTCAAAACCACAAATAACATAGTTAAAACAATGTTTTCATAATTCTACGTCAACACGTCTCCATCAAGTAACAAAAGCAGAATTTTGCAAATGTACATACAATAATACTTGTAATTTCAATATTTGTATAATTGAAACAAGGTTTGTATGGATTGAGTAACAGGAGTGGATGAAGAGTGAAGTGGTTGTGTGATGTCGGCAGGCCTGCAAGTTCACGTTGCGTCAGGTGGGGCCTCTGCTGGGAGCCAGACGCACCAGCGCCATGCTGCAGGACCACCTGCTGGACGCTGCGACGCTGCACTTCTCCGACTTCATGGCCGACCTGGTCAAGCTGCTGGTGAGCTCCGCTGCCGCTTCCCAATCCTCCTGTCAGCCTGTCCTCCGTCTCTTCTCCCGGACAAGTGCCTTAACCTCCCTCGTACGACGACGTCGTGCCCATCCTAAACGTTTCGCCTTCTTCAGTTGGCTTCATACGTCCAGTGTGTAGTACACTCCTGCACTAAGGGATAGGAGAGTACAAGGCAAGGGTTAAAAAAACCTGGGGTTGGAATAAAAATAAATACATAAAAATTCTTTACCATAAAAAAATGATAACTTTTTTTAGTAGGTATAATATAAAATTTGTTATATTTTATCACGAAAATTTTAAACATTATCTAAAACCTTTGCTGAAAAAATTTTCAATCAGTCAAACTATTACCATAAAAACAGGTTTTTAAAATAAAATTTAAAACTTCATTACTGTCAAATTCATTCAAATTTATTTTAAACCATCATAATGTTATCTTTAACCTTGGTCCAAAACTAATTTTTATACAACCACGTATTAGGGCATGGAATGAAAAATAGTGTTTGAAGGTAAAAAAAATCTTAACTATGTTAGTAGCATAATATGAAATATGTTGTAAACTATTCAATGCTGGATGCATTTAGTTAAAAACATTGGAAACATTATCGCTGGATGCATGTGTTGAGTTATCAGCCAGTGAAGGATGATCAAGGAGTCGTTATGTTTCCGCAGGGGGAGGAGCGGCCGGATCTGGTGCCTCACATGACCTTGAACGCCCTTGCTTACACCAAGAGTTCTTGGCCAGCACTCCGCGGAAATGCAGCTATCCTTATAGGTAAGTGCTTGGTGCTTGTGTTGTTTTCCTTCTTATTAGAACACACCTGTCAATCCACTTAGAACCAGGTCGGTGCTGCTTTACTTGTAGACAGAATGAAAGTTTTGTCATTTTTTCCTTCTTCTTTTTCCAGAATTCCTTGCATTGTTGATAGTTTAAATATTCTTTTCCTGGCATACTGATGAAAAACTAACATTGTATTGTTACATCAGCGCCGCTTGCTACATCCTACTGGTTGGCTGTGTCGCTGTGCGGACTATTTCCTTTTTTTTTTCCTTTCCAGGTGACATACTCCAAGTAAGGCTGACTTGATGTTTATAGATTCTCCCTTCCCTACTCCTAGTACACCTACGACTCTGTAACTTAACCTGGGAGTAATGAACGTTATGCACCACATATTACTTAGCATTATGATAATTTAAGGTGAGTCACCAAAACCTATATGTATGTGTCCAACTTGACCTCAGCTTGAAAGATAGTGATTTTTAGGTATTTTGAGATGGTAATTTCTGTTTTGAGAGAGTGAACATAGTCTTATATCTAGATATTATATGTTAGGGAGAAAGCCAGTGAATTGGTGATGGTGTTTGCAAATGTATGCATGTGCACTCAACTACCAGTTAAGTAGTCTTATATCGTATCTTGCTGCTCTAAACTCGAGTGTCAGGCAGTCCCTTCTGGGCTTTGCTCTTCTGCACACTATACTTGAGCCATGCAAGCAGGTGCAAATGTCAGTGCTCAGTTCAGATGAGGGGTTCATGTCAGGGCTTGGTTCAGACCAGTGGTGCTTGTCAGTGCTTGGTTCTGACCGGTGGTGTTTGTCAGTGTTCATTTCAGAGTAGTGGTGCTTGTCAGTGCTTGGTTCAGACCGGTGGTGTTTGTTAGTGCTTTGTTCAGAATTGTGATGCTAGTCATTGCTCATTTCAGACTGGTGGTGTTGGTCAGTGCTTTGTTGAGACAGCTGTCGCTTATCAGTGCTCGGTTCAGACCAGTGGTATTTGTTATTGTTTGGTTCAGGCCAAGGTGCTTGTTAGGGATTGGTTCAGACAAGTGGTGCTTTTTATCATTTGGTTCAGACCGTGGATTCTTGTCAGGCTTGGTGCTTTTCAGTAGTTGGTTCAGACCAGTGCTGCTTGTCAGTGCTGAGTTCAGACTAGTGCTGCTTATCAGTGCTTAATTCAGGCTGGTGGTGTTTGTCAGTGCTCGGTTTAGATAATTTTTGTTTGTCAGTTCTCAGTTCAAATCGTGGGTGCTTGTCAGTGCTTGGTTCAGACAGGTAGTGTTTGACAGTGCTCAGTGGAGTTTGGTGGCACTTTTCATTTCTCGGTTCAGATCTGTAATGCTTGTTAGTTTTTCGTTTAGACTGGCTTGCTTGTCAGTGTTCGGTAAAGACCGGGAGTGCTAGTCAGAGTCTCGGTTCAGACCAGTGGTATTTGTCATTGCTTGGTTACGACTGGGGGTGCTTTTTAGGGCTTGGTTCATACAAGTGGTGCTTTTTATTGTTCGCTTTAGACTTTGGTACTTGTCAGGCCAGGTTCAGATGGTTTGCACTTGCCAATGCTCTTTATAGACCAGGGAAGCTTGTCAGTTTCTCGGTTCAGTTGGTGGGGTGCTGTGTCAGTGTTTGGTTCAGATAATGGTGTGCTTCTCAGTTCTCAGTTTAGACTAGGTGTGCTTTTCAGAGCTCTGTTATGTCCGGGTGTGCTTGTCAGACTGGTGGTGCTTGTTATTCTTGGATTCAGACCAGTGGTGCTTGTCTTTTCTGTTGGGTTTTGTTGGTTTCTGTTGTAAGGAATTATATTAGTTTATGTTGTAATTGAGGTTTTTTTTTTGTTGTTTTCTGTTGTAAGGCCGTTTTTGGAGTCTGTTGTATGATAGTGTTTTTTCATTGTATTCTGTTGGTTTCTGTTGTAAGGTATTATGTTAGTTCATGATATAATCAAGGTTTTTTTTTTGTGGTTTTCTGTTGTATGGCTCTCTTATGGGGTCTGTTATATGCTAGTGTTTTCCGTTGTATTATGTTGGTTTCTGTTGTAAGACATTATATTATTTCATCATGTAATCAAGTTTTTTTGGTGGTTTTCTGTTGTAAGGCTCTCTTTGGGGGTCTGTCATATGCTAGTGTTTTTAATGGTATTCTGTTGGTTTCTGTTGTTAGGTAATCTGTTGTAAAGCATTCTTTATTTTCTATTGGGTTCCATTGCATTCAAATTGGATTCTGTTGAATTCTAATGTTTAAAAAAAATCATATTAATCATAATTAAATTAATAAATATTTCAATTTTTTCTTTAAAAGATTTTTCAGTATGCCACATTTTAATTTCCTTATAATTTTTAAATTGTTAAACTCATTTTACTTGTAATATAAAACCTCAACAGAGAACTCTGGTGACATAAACACAAACTTCTTGTATACTCTGCTTTATTCTGTTGGTTCTATTGTATGTTAGTGCATTTTATTGGGCTCTGATGGTTTCTGTTGTTTTCTAGTGTATTCAGTTGTATCCTATAGGTTTTTATTGGTTTCTGTTGTATGGCATTCTGTTTGGATATGTTGTTCCTAGTGTTTTTCATTGTATTCTGTTGTTTTCTAGTGTTATTAATTGTATTGTGTTAAATAGCCAGAAAAAAATTAAAAATTAATAATGTGTCATAAAATTACTTAAAAGTGGCACAGTACACAAGAAAACTGGCATTACATTGTTGATAATACATCATCTCCTTTAGAATTTCAATAATCTTGGTAGCGTGGTGGCAGAGCGCACTGTTCAAAAAGTAAGAGGTAATTCTTGATGTGGTTCAAACCTTGTTAAAACAAAAAAAAATTTCCTTCCATTTTAGTAACCGATTTGTTTTCTTATTGATATAATATTATTAAATACATAGCTCAGTCCATTGAATTGATTATTTCATACAAGTTAGGTTCATATCCTTTATTTATACTTAAAATAATATTAAATTATATGTTAACAAGTAATTTAAACAAAAAAATAATATTATAGTTAAAACACCCTATGTTTATTAGGAGATGAATGTCCATAAATTATTAATGAATAAACTTAATACTTCATAGTAACGCCACACCTATTAGCCTAAATGAAATTGTGAGATGGTTTGTTTTCCTTCACTGTAGATTTAGGCCAACTTTGTTATATTTTTTGCAAGTGAAGTTTTGATAATTAAATATCAAAATAATATTTTTTTTAAATAAACAGCTGCAATTTTCATATATTTTTAGTATTTGGTTAAATGGACAGCACCTTGTTTATCCCACCCTGATATGCTTGCTCTTGTGGGCAAATGTGTTGGCTGGTTCACTGTTGGCATTCTAGGAATTGTGTTTAGAGTAACAAATTCTTTCTTCTCTTCTGCTAAATAAACTTTTATGCCCACTTTTATACCCATGGGTATAACAGAATTTATAGAAGAAATTGGACATCTTGTGGGGTGAGCTTAGCTGTTTAATGAATTTTACCAATATGGGCAGTATTTTAGTAAAACCCTTTGTCGATAATCAGATCAAAGCCGGGGTTTTGTATTTTTTCATGTCTTTTTTTGCTTTTATCAGAGCTGTTTCTAATAGTATTAACATTTCTGTCTGTTGATAAAATGTTTCAGTGTTTCGTGCTGCTCTCTGTGCGTTATTGTGGCAAGCCACATGTACTGATGGGTGCCGAAATTACGTGTGTGATTCGTATCTAAAATTTTGGTACATGAAAATGTACTTTTCGAATATTTTTGAACAGCGTGATTTATTGCCATGTGGCTTTTCTAAGGTCTGATTTTTAAACTACGCAAGGCACAATAATGCAACGCAAGTATTGTTCAACTTCCAACTTTCTTGTATTTTGGCTTGCGTTTTTGACGGCCAGGTGTAGTGAAGTGTTCCGAAAAGTGTAAAGGTGCGGACATTATGTGCATAAAAGGCTTATGATGTTTTTATTATGCACATCATGTTCTCCTTTTGATAAACTTTCAAATATTGAAAGAAAATAACATGTCCTGCATAATTATTCTAAAAAAAATTCTTAATTCAATTTTGTGTTTGTGTTTCGTATTATAGTTTCTTTGCAGCATGTGAACACATGAATTTTCTCGTTACCAAAGTTAGATGTTTACACATCTCTGGCCAATACTGAAAGTGTCTCCCACGTTTGTTTATTCATCTTTTACCCCTCTTTACGACATTCTATTGGGCTAAGGACAGTAATAAGTGATCAAGGTGTGTCGTATTTCATTCTTCATTAAAATTCGGGAATTTCTCAGATGATAATTATGACCCCTTATCCGACAACATCAACTCAGTAAGCCCCTAAGTTGTGTAATAGTAGCTTCTGCAGTAGATGAATGCATTTTGGACACACTAACCCACATATCCCACTTGAAGTAGATGTCCAGCGCTACCAGCAAGTCTCGACCTGCAGCCACTGCAACGTCCTCATGTGTGCGCTGCCACTTCCATGCTGTGCAAGACCATTTTGTTATGAGAAACATTTTTGAACCAGAGACTAACCACTTTGACTTCAATGATTACAGAGAGAGAAAACAACCCTCCCCTTAAAGTGCAAACTATAGGAGGGTGTACAACTATGCTCAGAGTGCAGGCTACGAAGTGGTGATGTAATCCTCCACTTAGAACACTGGCTAAAGTGTGTCAGTTCAACTGTCCTTACAGAGCAGGCTACAGAAAGGGGATGGAACTCTTCAATTGCAGGTTACAGATAGGTGATGCAACTGTATTCAGAGTGCAGGCTACGGAGATTTGACACGAGGGACTTTCAGGGACACTGGAAGTATCTGGCGCGTCTCACTCTGTGGCCATAATGGTTAAACCATCACACTCGTAGCTTCTTGCAGTAGTTTTGTGAATCCTTATATCTGTAGCCTTTCTGTTTGAACTGGTAAGTTTAGGTTAGTACCAGGAGTGTACTTGGCTGGTTACAGGTACGTTGCACGGTGCGCTGCCTGTCGAGCAGTCCGGCACGGTGCGACTGGACTCGGTGTGTGCGCGCCTGGCACAGCTGTTGAGCGACGAGGATGCGAGCGTGCGCGTCAAGGCTGCCAAGGCTGCGGGCTGTCTCTTCCCGGGCTAGAGTCTCACTGAAGTGTGGCTGCTGCACTCCTTACACCCTAGCTGCGTGAAGGTCGCTGGAGCACCTTATTATAACAATGTACATAGATGTGTGACCAGCTGTACAGTTAAGTATTCTGTTGTGAGTGCCTGTACATTTGTGAAGTATTGTCAGTTGGCCTGTTGTGGAGATGAAGACAGGTGTGAAGGTGGTTGGTGCCACAGTCTCTGCAGTCGTGCTGTCTGAGATCACGCCGTGATCGCAGCTTCTAGTGGGGCAGCTAGCCAGCCAATATAAAAATGGAATATGATGGTAAATAGTAAATTTATTGTTACTGTTACTGCAAATTTAACATTTTAAGGGTTGTTTAGCTTCAGTTTTCTCTGGTTGCAAATTAAAACTGCATTAGGTACTTTTGTGTCACTCTATTCTTTTGGTTAGTAAATATAGTTATGTGTAGTATTACTTAGGCAACAGATTAAAATTAGTTGACCTGTCAACTAAGTTATTGGCAAGTCAATGAATACTTATTGTAAATGTTACTGTAACACAGTTATTGGCTCTTAACAGAATGCTTTATTTTTTACATTATGAGTAATTCTTGTGATCTTATTATACTTTTTGATGCATATTCAGTTGTTTCTAACATTGAGGGCTAGTGAAAAACCAAAATAATTATTATTTTCTTCTGCAGGTAACTTCACCTGCAACAGATAACTTTTAAGTAGGACCAGCTTGAAAACATTCAGCATCTATAACTGACAAGTTTGGCTATCTCATACTTTCTGATTGTTCCACCAGTGCAGTGGATCATCACTTGTTCTAAGATGAGGTTCACTGAGATATCATCTTTCATTTATTTATTTTTTGTTTGTAGCTAGTGGTTGAGCATATGTATATTTTACCAATATCAATGCTCTCTTTAATCTAGGATCATCAAGCATTGCAATGCCTTTGACTGGTTCCTTCTGGTCATTTGGAAATATTTACTTGGAGATGCTTTAGCTAGTGTCATCTTTCTGCTATTGTTCCTGACTTTCTAGTTCAAATATCAAACTGTGGAAAGTTATTATTTATGATTATTTATGTGGTTGGATAATTTCTTAACTCATTTCTTCTGTTGTTTCAGCCCATGGTAGCACCTCAGCAATACTTGAAGCTTACTGCTATTCTGATGATAACATTTCTATACTTCCGCTGTTAGCATCTTTTGTGACCAGGACAGCTTTTATTTGTATTAGCAGATGTAAAGGGTGCATGATAACAGCAGTACCAAGTGGTCCAAAATATAAATTCTCTTTCTGACACTTTATTTTATAGTACTCACGATTGCATGGTTAGTGTGAGTTATTGAGTAAAGTTATTGAAAATAAAAAGCTATGTTAGTTGCACTTCACATTCGGATCACAGTTTTAATACATTTTTATTTTTTATTTTTGGTAATTTACGTAGTTGCCAATAACTGTGGAACATGTTTACATTTACACAGAAGTTAGCTTGAATACTAACTTCACTTCAAACAGTGTGACATCAAAGTAACATTTAAATTTAAATTTAAACTTTTGTGCCACAATAAAATTGCTAGAATACAACCATTTTTATACATTTAATACAAGGTAATATTTATTAAATGGTTTAACGCTGTCCACAATGCATTAGTACTTACTCTTATTTTATAATAATTATTATTATTTTTAAAAGTGTGCGTAACTGTGAATGCTAATAACTCTGTTTACTTTATATTACATATCTATTTATATGTTGTTTGCTTTGATCTGGCAACACGTAGATTGTTTTGTTTCCAAATGCTTGCGTGTACCGGGACATTTCCTCACTGCCTGGCACACGGCGAGTCACATGAAGCACGTGTCTCCTGCTAGTTGCCCGGCCGTGCTTGTGGAGGTCTGAGAACAGCCTGTAAGTGGACCTGGTGTGGTTCTCTCAATGAAACTAGAGGACTGCAGCATGAGACATCATGTGTCGGTAGTGCTCACTTCAACACAGCGACACAACTGGCCAACGCTCGCACTGGCGGCTCTCGCTACTGTCGCCGCACTCAGCTTGCTGGCTCTGCTGTCGCTACTCTAGCCTATGTACACCAGAGTATAGATGTCTATGCTTGTAGCTAGAAGCAGTACCTCTAGTGAGCAAGTATTTAAACTAGTTGTGGTTCAGCGATATCTTCGAGAACTCAGGCAACCTTTGTCATGGCTTTGGTGAGCCCTCGCAGCTGAACACATCTTACATCTGTGAGAAGTGCAGATGGCTGAGTCAGTATTTGAGACCACCTATCATCCACTGATCGTTTCCTGCAAAGGAACAGATACCGTATTTACTCGTGTATAGCGCGCCCTCGTGTATAGCGCGCACCACGATTTTTGCAACTAATTCCAAAGAAAAAAAAAATTGAAATTTTTTTTTCCCCCATAAATAAATTTTACTAACATTTTGTGGTACCTGATTATTTAAATTGATGTGTGGTGATGCGTCAGGAAAATACATAAACTCTGCTGTCTAAACGGAAGATAATGAAGCGCTATATCGTCACAACTGGTACGTGGAAGGAAGGAAGGAAGGGAGGGAGGCGTGCCGCGCTACGTTGCTAAGCTGGCGCGGAGAACTTGATGACTCACCGGTGAGGAATGGAGGAAGCGAAGAAGTTGCCGAGGGGGGGGGGGGGAACTGGTGACAACATTCTCTCTTTCTCTCTCTCTCTTTTTACTAGCTTCTGAGCTGGCTTTCTGTAAAGGGGGGAGGTCTAAAAATAAACAAGAGACCATGATGTGCGAGCTTGCGCGCGCGCGCGTGTGCGTGTGTGTGTGTGTGTGTGAAAGAGAGGCCTTGTTGCTTGTGCGTATGTGTGGGGGCTGGCCAGAAACGTCACCCGTCACCCGGCAGTTAACGACTTCCACTCCTCCCCGCCTCCCCCCCCCCCCCCCAAAAATTTTTTTTCCCGTGTATAGCGCGCATCCTTATTTTTTTCCTTTACTTGAGGGGAAAAAAGGGCGCGCTATACACGAGTATATACGGTATTTAACTTCATATTTTAGTTCATATTTTCTTATGATGTTTTACATTGCTAATAAGTGACCAGCATCTTCTGCTTGTTTCTGTATTCCATTGCCTGTCTTCTGTTCTCAATGACTGGACAGCTGGGAACGTATACATTCCTGTGACTAGTCAGTCGCACCAACGCGTTGTCTTGTGTAACCACTGCTTGTGAGGCCTTGTTGGACTTCAATCATACACTAACTGAAAACTTAGTTTTAATATTCACTGTTGTGTTCATAAATGGCAGACTGTGTATTTGTTTTGTTTTTTGTGTTCTGTTGTTATTAATATTTATATATTGTTATATAAGTTTTCATAGCTATAAAGTAGTTTGATTTTTCCTGCCATGCAGATTGTATTCCTGAATATTGTGATGTGAATAAACCAATTTTTCATCTACAAGACAAACTGAGTATTGTATGAATTGTTGTAATTTTGTACAATTACAAGTAATTGTAATAACATTTTCCTCTTGTAGTAAATTAAAATAACTAACCATCCCCTCCCCTAATATCCCAAAAATGAGATGTGAGAGAAGAATAGAAAACAAAAAGAAAAAGTATGATGATTGTGATAAAAAAATTCAAAAGATGTTAGTAATATTCAAATACCCTGTTTTATCGCATAATCGTTGCACCCATATTTTAGGGCGTCAAAATTTGGATAAAAAAAAACCTCTCGCGTAAACGTCGCATGATGTTTTTGGTCCCGCTATTAGATTCGGAGCGCTTTGTGTAGTTATTTTTTCCGTATAAAACAATGTATTTTAAAGTAAAAATCAAATATTTATTCGGACATTACCACTTACTTATTTAATTAACGGAAATACAAAGTTGTGTGATATGTAAATTTTCTTTTAAAGACATTTTTAAACGTTCTTACCTTTATCTTGATGTCGCCGGGGGTTGTCGGGGCGTTAAGAGTGACGTTAAATAAGAAGGGCGCCACTGTCTAAGGGGGCACGGACCCATATTAGACACTTAACTCTGGGTGTGATGTCGCCCATGTGAGGACATGACTCAAACCCCGTGCACTGCCTACAGAATAATTGACCTGGACCCGCTCTCAGCGAAGGGCATGCTATGTAGTAATGTCGTGGGCTCTTATAGTGTCCCACACGCCAACCTGGAGTGCACACGGGGTCCAACGAAAAATACAAGTTCGATAACATTGTGATTTATTGTAGACTACACAGTGCAATTCCCGCTTGAGCGCGTTACATAAAGAATTATAAAATAGGTTTCAACTGTTTAAGAGCATTGCGGCACGATCGGTTTATGGGCTGTCCCGGCCATCACGTGGTCGGGCGTTACGTTCGTCATGATATTCGGATCTCCGAAGGATTACAAGATAATTAACTAAACAGCCGACCACCGAGGTAGGCTCCGAGGAAAGCGAAACAATTAAGAAAAATTACAGAGAACAGAATTACTGTGTCAGTATAGTGAAGTTGAAGTCCTCGGAGTACAGAGCGCGTCCTACCTCGGGTGGTGATGCAAAGCGACTAGGGCGAGCGATGGCCACCGGGATGGCAGGACAATGGCGTGGTGCACCAAGACGGATAGTACCGTTATTCCAAGCCGTATCACGCCGTGGCATATTTAATAAAACCAATTAAATTACCAAACACCCTTTTACATTTAACTTTGGCGGTTCATGAACTGAAACCACGTAATAATTGAATTAAACACAAAAGAATTAAATAAATTTACAGTAACAGGATGGACTTGGGTAAGTCTGAGTCTGTAGCGGCCCTTTAGCATTTCTGCCGAAAGGAAAACAAATGAAGTAAAGAATTATGCCCTGAAATTTACATACACAACACTATGGATAGTTAAAGAAATACAATAATAATAATAAAAGTAAAATATAAATTTGTAGGGAACGAGGCACTGGCTCGACTCTGCCTCTTGCCGGGCGTTCACACACGCTCACGCACATACGTCGGCCACAGGAGATTCGAATGGACGGGACAGAAGAAAGAGGAGTAGGAGGGTGGTAACATAGCTGGCAATATGGGGCGCAGCCCCGGTCGACGTCAATCTGTTTGTCTGCGTCGCCGCGGTGTACCGCTTATAAAATTGTAGCCATCGCTAATTGGTATCATTCATGTTTGGTTATGTTGCTTCTGGTATAGAGCGAATATCAATATTGATATCTCGCAGATTGCATGCAACGCGCGCTCTCTGTCGAGTGCAGAGTTAACTACATTTGATGGCCCGCACTCTTTCGTGGTGTGTAGGACGACAATATTTATGCGTTTATTTCAGGCTTGCGTTCTGGTCACAGATTTATTTTTCTATTTAAAGTTGAAGAAAGGTTTTTTTTTTTTGCATGACTTAATTTAAATTGTTTGGCATGCTTTTGTATACTCTACTTTTTAAATAAACATACTTTCCATGAATGGGTTTTGTTTTTATGAATAACTTTACCTAACAAAAAAAAATGTTTTTCGCGTAAAAATCGCACCCCTACTTTTCAAACTTGATTTTAGTATAAAATGTGTAATTATTATGCGATAAAACACTGTATTTTATACAATGTTACACTTAGTAACAACACAGAGAATATGTGTTTTAGAGCAAGCAGGAGTAAGGTACCAAAAAATCAAACTATACATATGTTTGTGTTTATATAATCAGTTCACTAGGAAGATAAAATACATTATGATAAAATCAGTATGAATTTTACTTGCTAGGAAAAAAATTGGCAATATAAACATCAGTATTCTGCATAAAAGATGACAAACTACCAACAAGTTGTAATGTTTACAAATGTTATACAATATCACACATAAGTAACATGAACAGTCATGTCACAGGAGCGATATGGGTAGCTGTGGGGCAGCAAATAGAGCATGCACACTCACTTCATACATTCTCAGATAACTCTTTAAGTGAGGTGGGTGTCAAAGTGGAAATCCAACTGTATACCCAGTCCCACCAGTGGGGAGTGCAGACTCAAATAAGACGAGTGATAGGGAGAATACAAGCTGATGCAAGCAACCCCAACACAGGCACACGACTGACAAGCCACCACCATAGCCATGGAAACAACCCCATTTATTTCACAAACAATTGCAGAACACCCCATGAAATATTAACACAGAAAAAACCATATGAAGGTTTGCAATAGTGATTTCTTCAGCCTTTTTTTTTATCAGGAACCAAATTTATTTTGTAAGAAAAGTGTGGAGAATCACACTGTAACAGAAACAATATAATTAATATGCCCTCTACAAGAAGGAATTTATTTTTCATTTATTTCTGTAACCTAAAAAAATTAACATAACTTAAATGACTATATTGTAATGTAATTAACATTTCATTAAAATATTTACATTAAGTAAAGTATTGAAATAAGAATATTTTAAATCTTTTTTGCATGTGTAAGGAATGAAATAAAACCAGGTGAGATATCTTGCATCTATAAAAATAAATTGTTTCCACTCGTAAAGGTTGTAAAAAAAAATGCTCAGAATTTTAAACATACATAAAAGGCCAGTTGAAGGTTTTAGGCGTATCATAAACGAAGAACATGTATGATATGGTACTGTATGCAGTTTTGGAATTAAATTTTTGCCTATGACCATAATTATCAATTTTCTTTAATAATATCTTTTGTATATGAATAAAAAATTTGGTTCTCTTGATTGTTTTAAATTTCAGCTGGAAAAAAAGAGGGAAATTCGGACTTGAAAAAAAAACTATATTATTTGTGATATACCAAAACTAAGTTTTAATGAAGTGAAGCATAGTATAGTAGAGTATTATATGAAAAAACACTGTATTCACTAACTTACAGTTTGACAGATCTAGATGCTGTCCATGATTAAATTGAAGTACCAAAAAAGGATTAGAGGCAATTTTTTTAAGTGTAATAAATTTAGTGTATGTTGTACATTGACATATTTTTTCTTAAATATTTTACAATATCAAAGCAAATAATATTAATAATTTTACTGACCAGGGGTTGAAAACCCACAAGGATACAGCAATGCCACCAATGAAATGGTAGTACCCCAATAAAAGCCACTGGCTCATGGCAACACACACATTTCACCACTCCAGATAAATGACAGTCAGAGCTCTTCGCGGAGTCACTGCAAGCCTCTTCCTGAAGGACCTAACTCTGCTGCTGACATAGCCAACACACGCACTCTTGCGAAAACAACCCACTGGAACATTGCTGATAGACCACAAACAATCACCGGGAGCTTGTGAGTGACCTTCTACGTGCAACTATGATCTAGACCTAGCGGCCTGTCCACAACTGACAAACAGCATCTGAAAGTAGAGATGCAAATATATATCGAATATATCGAATATTCGATATTTTGTCTCGATATTATCGAAGCAAGTAAATAGTTTTGTAACTACGATATATTCAATCGATATTATAAGAGTATTCATATTCATGTGAATATTTTTTTTTGTATTTTTTCAATTTTAGTTTTTTAAAGTTGGCAACACTAACTGGAAAACTCTACCTGTGAATATAACTTCTCTGGGAAGTGGGAACTACCGCTTTATGTGAAACACAAGGGGGGGGGGGGGGGGGGCCTTTCTTATGGTATGTTTCTGTCCAAAAGCCCCGATGCATCACTCCTGGGTCTTGGGCCCCTGGGCTGGCCTATACTGTGCTCGTCTCCTGCTAGTGCTGTGCTGTGCTCTGGTGTGCTGTGTAGTGTAATTAGGGATGCAAACGATACATAGATGTTTTAAAAACATCGATGTATCGTTCATGAAACATCGATGTTAGCATCGATGTTTTGAAGAGCGATACATCGCCGATGCATCGACGAAAAAGTCGAAAAACATCGACATCGTTCATCATTAAAATAACCCTAGTTTTTTATAATATTTTGGCTTTCATTTCATGAATATTTATTGTATATATAAAAAACATTACTATACGACATTTAGTTTTCAAAATACATTTTTTTTAACTGTCTATCTTACTATAAATACCTAAATTTTTAAGTAGGTATCAAAAATGTTGTAAATACTTAAATTTGGTTGATTTCAGTATCAATTTTTTTCCAGTACTTATGATGTGTAAAATCATTTGGAAAAAATAAATACCGTTAAAAAATATTTGTTTACATAAGAATTTTATTTAAATTTTGAAAAATATAGGGAAAAAGCAGCGAGACTTCATAGACAATTTCATAGCTTGTTGTACATACAAGCAGGGGCGCAAACCAGGGGGGGGGGGGGCAAGGGTATTTCCCCCCCCCCCCCCTCTGAAACCTTGAAGTTGGGGGCAAACGTGGGCAAAGAAAGTGCTGTACAAATTGGATATGTTATTTCCACTAGCTGTGTAATCAATTTTTAGATAATAAAACTGCTTGTATAGCACCATTTTCCACCTGAAATACAAATTTTCCCGGGAGAGGACCCCCCGCTTCAATAGGGGGCATCGATGATTCTTTATAAAAAAAAAGGTATATAACCCCCCCCCTTTTGAAAATTTAGTTGTTGCGCCCCTGCATACAAGCTAGTGATTGGTACCGATACGGTCTCGCTAGCTCTATCGAGAAAATTAATGTTACATTTTTAACCTGCACATACACTTCGTGCTTTTTCCCTATTTTTTGACGTGACAACTTCTAATAAATCGAAGAACGCCGGCTGCACGCGCGAAAAAGTGTCCCGTAACGAAACGTTTGTTTCGTCTTTTCGTTTTGTCGTGTTTTTGTTTCATTTCAACCATTGAAGCTGAATTTTTTGGTTTCAATATTTTCGTGTCATCATCATTTGTGGTTTTTTTTTTTCGTTCTCTTAGTAAATTTTTTTCTTTGTTTTGTTGACCATATTCCTGTTACGGAATATTTTGTGGTGTTTATATCCGTGTTGACAACAGTAATTTTATGCTTAATTTTGTGATTTTTTTTGTCCTTTTTGGGTTTTATTTGTTTATTTCTTTATTTTTTAGTTTTTAGTTTTTCTTAAACAGAAAAAGTTCTTAGCAATGGCATATGTCCAAAAACTTACATTAAGTCCCACTACGATGTGTCCCGTTACGCTCATTGTACGCTTGTGCCGCATCTCTCTTCCACTCGATTGGAACAACCATCGATTTGACTTCTCAATCATGTTATCGTCGTTTGAATTATTAATATTATGTAATTAAACGTTAATACATATTTTCCTTTGTTTATCGCGAGGGGCGTTATTATGAATGAATTATAAATAAAATTTCGTGCCCGGGGCCACAATTGTAAATCATTTTGAGCACTGGAAGACATAAAAACGTAAAATATTATCAACGAATTTTAATCTCAGCCCCAGCGCACCACGAGTGTCTGGGTTAGAGATTAAAGCCGAAATTATTTCTTAAACTTACTAATACTTATTTTATTAACTGCAGGGGCATTTTTATTAAATTCTACGTTTAATTTCACGACGAACAAACTTCGTCGTTAAATGTGTAATTGCGAAAAAGCGTAAAACATTCTCGACGATCTTGAAGTTAAATAGCAAACATGTATAAAAGTTATAGTTAAATAATCTCTTCGTTAAAGTAATAAACATATTTGAATTAATGAGTGCAAATAAAAGTAAATTTATCAATTAAATTGTGGATTTCATTTCACTCCTTCTTTGTATCCATACAAAATAGTGATAATTCAATAAAAATGATTCAATTTTATTCATAAAAGTATGCAATCATTTCATCAATGTTTTGTTATGATGTTTTCACGTTAAACTATCGTCCGTAAACTGACTTTACAGACACCCAATTTTTTTTTCAATTGCTTTTAATACTTTTTTTTGTTCTGCATGAGACACAACTGTAAATGGGTTGTGGATATTGTGGTCAGGAACCTGTAGTAAGTATGGTTTTTGGATACATACTATAATTTTAATCATTTCGGCATGTTTTTTCTTAATATTGAAAAACATCGGTTAAAACATCGATGTATCGGTTGTCAGAACGATGTTTTTTTACATCGATACTTTTTCGTTTTAACATCGATGTTCGTGATATCGATGTTTTTAAGAGCGATGTTGCATCCCTAAGTGTAATGTGAATTGTGTGTGCATCATGAGTGCCAGTAAAGTGTGGAAGTATATCATCGATCAGAAATGATGCTAAAATCATTTATTATAGCACCAACTGAATATGAGAAAGTTAATTTCACTGTCCAAATTGACATTGCCTTCATGTAAAAACATCGATACTTACTTTAGTCAATCAAGAACAAGAATTTATTATTTTTGTAAATAACTGAATAAAACTGAGTAATACAGTATATTTGTGCATTTATTTTTGCAGTAGAAAAAATAGGTATCGTAAAATATTAATGTCGATATATCGTAAAATCGATATTTTCTCCAAAATATTCATTGTGAATATTTGAATAGTTTTAAAAGTAATCGATATATTCATATTCGATATTTTCCTCCGATATTTGCATCTCTATCTGAAAGCCACGAAAACAACTGCCTAACATAGTAAATTATATATTGTGAATTCTCCTTAGAACTGCAGAAAACATGTTGAAGCAAAACTATCGATAGTAAACCAGCATTCGGAAAGATCGGGCTTCGTATGCATGACACTGAGAATACTAGGTAGGCGCCCTCTTCTGTGCCTGCCGGTGTCACGTGGCCTTCAGGTGGCAACGGGACCCCAGGTCTGGGCTGTCCGGCCAGGGATGGCTTCAAGACATTTTCGGAGGGATTGTCATACAAGGAAAGGATGCATTTGCAAACACGACAATAGATTAGTTAGAGATTGACCTTGACGTGTTCTTAAATTATTGGTTACAAATACGGAACCTTATACTTTTATACAACTTTTAATGAAATAAAACTTTAAAACATTTATTTAAGTATGTAAGGAAACGCACAGTGATGTGTAAACGTCTAACCTCGGTATCCAGCAAATTCGTGTTTTTTTTCTTGTTTTTTTTTTTTCATGTTTTTCATGTTTTCATGTTGCAAATAAACTTATATAAAATTTTAAAACACATATTACAGCACTAAGTCTTTATATAGGTACTTTTTTTTAATATATTGTTACGGCGCCACTCGTGGCGGCGCCTCTTGATACGGGGGCCGTAGTCTCTGATATTTAATGACTGAATTTTACTGCGTGCTCGGGTTTTATGGGCGCCACCGTGCCACGTGCACGGACCGATGTGAGACTCTTTCCCAGGGTCGTGACGTCGCCCATGTGAGGTGTGATTTTAATTTTCCCCTGAATACACCTAGCACGAATCCCTGCCCGCTCTCAGCGTCGGGCACGCTATTTCCTACGCAGTGGGCTCTCAGGCGTCCCACACGCCGTCACACTCCACGTGGTCGAACAGATATAAATAAGAAAATAATACATTTGATTTACACACCTGATTTATTCGGCGAATGCAACTTACACACGTACACGATTGAAACTGTTTAAAACGCCCGCGGCACGAATCGGTTTAGGTGTGCAGACCCCCACGTGGTCACATCTCACATCACGTAGTACAAACAAGAAAAGACCGTTGCTGGTCATAAGACAATTATTTGTGCAGTCCCCCGACCGAGAGGAGCTCCGAGAACGAAAAGAAAACGATTCATACGGAATTAAATTGAAATAGGATTACTTGGCGGTGAAACAAGCGGTGAGGTTCCCGGAGTGCTGGCGCGTCTACTCTCGGTCGGTCGTTGATGGCGGCGGACTGGGATGAGCCGCCGATCCATCATATTGCCATCTGGGGCAGTTAGTGTGTGCGAGACCAGAAACCGAAGTTTCTATAACTCGCTTAGTACATTGTAAATCAGGTGCACCCCACACTTTTGTAGAATCACTTGGATCAACGGGCTGGGCGCGTGTCTTGTGGGATAAGTTTGGCACACGGGCCTGTGTGTGCGCTGGTAGGTTGTGTAATGCTAGAAAAGTTATGTGTACCTAATTCGGCGGGGGAGAGAAGCTCCCCACCAGCTAGATCGGCTAACTGGCGTGATGTAGTGTCGTGTTGGTGTGCAATAGAGGCTTGTCGGTGTGCTGTAATTTCAAGTGACCTAGTTAAATTCGGGTGTGGCGTGTAGTGTAAAGCTGTGCAAGCCGCTCCTACGAACCCCTGGGAACACAGAAATATGCTAGGGTAGTTAGCCCATTATTGCATGTAACAACAGGTAGTTCAGGCCGTCACTCGCACAGGCATATCATCGTGTGATCGTGTTGGTGGTACGGTAAAAGAAATTACATAGATTAGTAAACCACTGGCCGCCTGAAGGACCGAACTATTGCGTTCCAATATAGTTCGGTCAAAATTAGGCTAAACCAGTATTGCTGTAGCTAGCCCCCAGGCTGTTGTCTTCTAAACCTGAAAAATAGAAAGTGAAATTAATAAATGAAGGTCGTCCTATTCTATTATTGTTCGAGCAGAGAGATGCCCTCGTCCAGTTTTTTATATATATATATATTTTTTTTTATTTTAATTTTTTTTTTAAATCTACACTTAACGCTACTGTACATGCCCCAGAGCCCTGCCCTGACAGGCATGCATGCCTCTCGGCCCGGATCCCCAGCGAGGGCTGGGGCAGCTCCCTCTACCAGTTCACCTGCATTATTCTGCCTTGACAAGGTGCTACGACGTGTATGTGGATTGTCGCGCGTGTTGTAGCGGTGTGACTAAAATGTTACGTACCCCGGGGAAGGGAAAATAAATATTTATTAGGTGATGATAGATTTACGGAACTAGCTTTGTTAATTCAAAATCCCATGCCTTCTGAAACGCGGCCGGCACTGGAGGTGAAGCCTGCCAGGCGGGTCTCGCCCTTCAGGCATAGGGAGTCAACCCTGGCAACACAGGCAGTGAACCCGAGGGGATTGTACATACACCTGCGTGCTTCGGACCATTTTGAATTAGCTAGGAGAGAGATTTGCAGAGAAGTTGAGAGAATTAATTGGCTATTATTAAGTGGTGAGGTAGGAGTGTATTTTATTATTATTATTATTATGATTCAAAATCCCATGTCTTTCCGAAACTCGGCCGGCACTGGAGGTGAAACCTACCAGGCGGGTCGCACCCTTCAGGCATAGGGAGTCAGCCCTAACAACACAGGCAGTGAACCCGAGGGGGTTGTACATACATCTGCGTGCTTCGGACCATTTTGAATCGAAAGAGGTGCAGTTAGTTATGCTGAAGTTATTGTAACTTGTATTTATTTGTTGTTTTTTTTTAAATTTTATTATTACATATAAATTATAGTTATTTCACAATTCAAAATCCCATGCCTTTCCGAAACGCGGCCGGCACTGGAGGTGAGGCCTACCATGCGGGTTGCGCCCTTCAGGCATAGGGAGTCAGCCCTAACAACACAGGCAGTGAACCCGGAGGTAGGTTGTACATACACCTGCGTGCTTCGGACCATTTTGAATTGTATAGGCCGTGTAAACTTTAAACTTTAAACTGTAGGCTCCGCGCGGTGTGAACACGCCCGGAGCTGGAGTGCGACTGCCTTGGGGTCGGGCGGAAAAACAGTTTTGTTTGGAGGCACTCAGCGCCCCGACCAATCAGAGAGCTTCTAGGCCTGTGATTGGTCGGGGCCCCGCAGGCCCCCAAACGAGGTGTTCGGAGAGCTATTTTATGTAATCTTAAAGCGAAAGAGAAGATTCCGAGCTGCGCTGCCGAGGAGAGAGGACGTCTGACGGAGCTGCTCTGCCAGACCTTCCAGACCTTCAAGGAGCTGCACTGGAGTAGAGTGTGAAGAGACTCGCCAAGTTGTGCTAGCACTTAGTAGTGCTACACAGCCACCAAACTCAGTCCCTGTGCGCCCAGTGCGCACAGGCGAAAGGTTTAAGTTGCTGTTAACTTGACTCAGACTAAACAGCGCCCAACACACTGGTTACACCCGGGGACTAGTCCCCCTTGGCCTAGCCGCTTGCGGTCAGTGGGTGAATCGGTGTCGATAGGCTGTGACGGACTAAGACAAAAGAGCACCATGATGGACTCTATGACGATGGCTCCCATGCCCTCCGGCGACACCACGAGCGACGGCCCATGGCAAACGGTCCAGGGCAAGCGGCCGAAACGCAATCACGACGACATGGTAGGCGTGGCCGGGGGCCCCTCACCCCCCGCGCCCTCCGCAGCGCCATCAGCGCCCGGCGCGCCCGCAGCGCCCGCACAGCCGCAGCAGGCAGCGACCAGCAAGAAACAAGCAATCAAGCCGCTCTTTGTCTTCCTGGACGAAGGGCACAACTACCCGACCATCTTCAGCACCCTGAAGAACTCCCTTCAGGAGAAATGGTCGGTGTACAACCGAGGCCGTGACCAACTCCAGGTCCAAACGGCATCAGTGACCGAGTACCACACCGCGATCAGGGCCTTAAAGGCGATCGGCGCCCAGTACTCCGTCCTTCTCCAGAAGGACGAAATTCCAAAGAAATTCGTGTTCCGCGGCGTACATCGCGAAACCCCGGCCGAATTCCTGACAGAAGTCTTCACCGACATGCAGCTCCCAGTCCAGTCCTTCTGGTTCCTGGAGAATCGCCAAACGCGCCTGAAGTGCGACAAACTGGTTGTCGAGGTCCCTCAGACCTGCGACACAGACACAATTCTCGCGATCAGAGAATTCGCCGGCATGATCATCCGCGTTGAGGACTACCGTCACCCCGCGGGTCCTTCACAGTGCAGCACCTGCCAGCGGTTCTCGCATGTTGGCAGAGGCTGCAGCGCCAAACCAGTGTGCCGCTGGTGCAGCGGGCCCCACCGCGCTCCCGACTGCCCCCACGGAGGACACCGCGACCACGTGAGGTGCGCGAACTGCGGCGGGCCACACGCGGCCAACTACCGTGGCTGCTCGGTGTATAAGGCCGAGACTCGCCGACACCTCCCTCCTCAGCAGAGGAAGGAACGCGAGTGCCAGTCCAAACTGGCCATGCGCGAAAATCGGCGGGCTGCGGCTGCCTCACAGGCGCAGCCCCAACATCCAGGCCCCTCTGGCCAGCATCCAGGCCCGTCAGGCCAACAGGGACCACCGAGGCCCAACCCATGGGGCCCGCCCAGGTACCCGGAGCCGCACTATTTCGGCCAATACATAGCTCCGGCGATGCAAAACTGGTATGCTCCGATTGCGCAGGAGACTTCCTACAACGAGATCGACTACCCGGCCATCGCAAACGATTACCGACCGCGCCGCCAAAATCGTGGACAACCGAAGCCCCACTTCAAGAAGCACCACAGCGGCCACAAAAATGGCGGTGGTGCTTCCCCCGTGACGCGTGCAGAGAGAGACAGGCAACCGGCCACATCCGCGGCACCTGCCCCCTCACCCAAACCTACCCCGCGGGCCAAGACGCAAGCTCCCCCCGCCCCACCACCTGCCGAAACAATGGCAGTTGACGCGGCCTCTGGCCCAGCTACCGAGCCCCAGGCTGCGCCACACAGCACACCTGCACCTGTGCCAGACATGTCACAGTTCCTCCAGGTCCTGGAACAGTCAGAGACCTTTAAGGCCGATCCCATTCTGGCCGTGACCATCGTGCCCATGTGCCAACTCATGGCAATATGGTGCAACCCAGGCACAGAGTTAAAAGAAAAGATCAGAGCCACCATGGGCTTCGTCCAATTAATTATTGCTAGCCATAATGGCAGCCAATAATCAGGCACACGACACAACACAATCGACCAACAATACCAACTTACACAAAATCCTTTTCTGGAATGCAAATGGAATTAAAAATAAAATGAACGAATTTATTCATCACCTCGACAAATATAAAATAAATATTGCGGCAATAAATGAAACACACTTGCAACAATCCGATCGGTTCACAATTTTAAATTACGTCACATACAGATGCGATAGGCAAAATAATAGAGGAGGAGGCGTGGCCTTAGCGGTGCATAAGAGTATAAAACACTCAGAATGCCAGCTTCCTCCCTTTCCAAATTTAGAAGCAGTAGGAATAAATCTGGTAATAAACAGGCAGCAAATTAAATTAATTTCTATTTACGCGAGACCCGGCAGATCACTAGCAATAGCAGACCTAGATTTATTATTTGATGTAGGCCCTTCGTTTTTAGCTATCGGCGATATAAATGCGAAACATATAGAGTGGAACTGTAGGTACCAAACAGCGAATGGTAGACTACTCTACATGCACCAATTAAATAGAAACTATCATGTCTATGCTCCCTCAGAGCCCACGCATGATTTTGGTAGACAAAACACACGACCAGACATTTTAGATATTGCACTTAATAAAAGAGTAAATTCTGGATTTGAACTTGAAGTTGTACATGAAATGTCTTCCGATCATTTTCCGGTACACATTGTATTTGATGACGCAAAAACAGAGTCAAACACGCCTCGTAAAATCAAAAATTATAAAAAAGCCGACTGGGAGGGTTTTCAAAATTATCTCCGAAATAATCTACCGGACGCGGCCGAAATAAACATAACAGACAGTGAAAATCTAGAGGCAGCAATCACTGAATTAACAACAAAAATTCAAACCGGAGTAACCATGTGCATTCCAGAAAAGGAGATTAGGTTAATGCATGACGAGCTGCCAGCACACATAGGCCAATTAATCACACAAAAAAGTCGACTGCGCCGCGAATACACACGACGTAGAACGGCCCAAACCAAGCGCCGAATAAATGAATTACGAATAGTAATATCAGACGAAATTGCCCTTTGGCGAGCGAGCACATGGGACGCAAAAATATCTAGGCTCAAAATCCAGGACAATAGTGCCTGGACTATGACCAGACGTCTCCTAAATAAGACAGATAAAATACCACCACTACAAACAGACACTGGTATTGCCTTCCAACCCCGTGATAAGGCAGAAGCCTTCGCGAATACACTTGAAGCTGCGTTCCGGCCTCACAATCAGCCGTGCGACAGACAATTCACTGCCCAAATATACAGGGAATTGCGCCTGAAACTACAACAACCTGTAGTTGCAGAACCAGTCCCTACACTAGCGCAAGAAGTCAAACGTGTTATTAAACGCATGCGACCTAGAAAAGCCCCGGGGAATGATAGTATACAGGCTATCGTCCTAAAAAAACTACCAGATGAAACACTCGAATACTTAGCAGCATGCATAAATGCTATGCTAACACTACACTACTTCCCGACACAATGGAAAGAAGCTAATGTTATAGTATTTCATAAGCCAGGAAAAGATAAATCCTTGCCGCAAAACTATAGGCCAATTAGCCTACTAAATACACTCTCTAAAGTAGCAGAATGTATATTATTGAACAGACTTAAAACACACATACGAGAAAATAACATATTGCCTGACGAGCAATTCGGTTTTCGTAGTGCACACTCGACTGTACAACAGCTAGTCCGCCTAACGGAAGAAATAACTAGCGCATTTAATGTGCGGGATTATGTAGTAGCTACATTCCTGGACGTAGAAAAAGCCTTTGATCGAGTCTTTCACGCAGGTCTAATCTATAAAATGTATGAAACAGGCTTCCCTGACTGTTACATTAAATTAATAACATCTTAATTAGCCAATAGGACATTTAGAGTCACAACAGAAGGCTCTAAATCAGACATAAAACCTATAAATGCAGGCGTGCCACAAGGCAGCATTTTAGG
Source organism: Bacillus rossius redtenbacheri (assembly GCF_032445375.1). Taxonomy (NCBI): domain Eukaryota; kingdom Metazoa; phylum Arthropoda; class Insecta; order Phasmatodea; family Bacillidae; genus Bacillus; species Bacillus rossius. The sequence continues at coordinate 24,078,804 of NC_086338.1, read as the reverse complement.
CCCTGTTTTATTTAATATATACGTGAGCGACATGCCAAAACCTACACACCGCCTTGTAAAATTAGGCTGTTATGCGGACGATACAGTCCTATACAGCCGATCGCATAACCTACAATTAGCCACAAATAGGCTACAAACCGCACTGAGCTCCATGCAAGATTGGTGCACAAAATGGCGCATAAAAATAAACACTACAAAGTCAGAAACTGTAATTTTCACGTGTAAAAATCTACCACCACACGATCGCAGGCCTGAATTAAACCTGTTCGGCGACCAAATTCCCCATAAAGACGTTGCTAAATATTTAGGTGTTCAAATGGACCGTAAACTACTATACAGGATTCACATAGATTCGAAGAAGGGACAGGCACATGGCAGAATGTGTGCATTGTACCCAGTAATGAGTAGGCGCCTCGGAGGCACAGTTAAAAACGGACTGCTGCTCTATAACGCCCTCATCCGCCCAATAATTACATATGCAGCCCCTGTGTGGGCTATAGCAGCTAAATCACACCTTGCAAAACTACAGCGAATACAGAACAGATGCATTCGCATCGCCACAGACGCTCCCCGATACAGCCCAGTCGAGGCTCTCCATCGGGAAACGAACACAGAAACATTACATGATTTTTACGTCCGAACCACACAGACATTTTATGACAAATGTGCAACACACGAAAATCCACTTGTTTCATCACTAGGACAATATGATCCAGATGAAATAATTAAATTTAAGCGACCGAAAATGGTACTTGCGCACCGACCACCGTAAAGCGCTGTGATTGGCCGGACCCTCCGGCCAATCACATCGCGCGCGCGCCCAGAGTCCGGACCCCGACCAAATGGTTGCGGACTGTTCAGAGAATTCGGTCCAGCGCCGAGTGTGGCTATACTGTAATGGGTGGCCATGCCGCTGGGCACAATACACGAGCCTGCTGGCAGCTCAAACACTTACATCAAGCTCTCACACAGCCCGTACAACACCGTTAGAAATAAAGCGTAGGAGTTGTTGTTAGGGACCCGCGATGAAGGAGTGGGCAATTTCTCTAACCGACCGACTGCCTTTTGCTGGCGACAGGCGTTCTGAAGCTATGTCCTCTCCAGAGTGTGTCCCGACACATCAACTTGCGGGTAACACAATACAAATTAATTATTCGTAGCTTCATAGCGTAGATGTTGCGGCTAGGGTCTTGCAATAACGGATCAGGCAATTTCTCTAACTGCCGACTGCCATCTTGGCGACAGGCGACCTGAAGCTATGTCTGTTCCGGAGTACGACCCAGTGCCAATACTCGCGGTTAATTAATGCAATGAACAACATCGTGCGTACACAACATATCACTCTTCTTTTTTATTTTAGGTACGCGAGCTGACTGGCAGCTTGGTGGGAACAACAACATGTTGCCCCTAAAGACCAGTGCCCACCAAAACAAATGCGGACAAAAGGTCCAAGCTCCCAAATTGCTTAGTAGAATTTTTCTATCTGCCCAACTCTTCTTCCAGGACCATCCTTCTTTTCCTGTACTCAACCTGCCTGCTAATAATGCATGATATTTTGCATCCCGCATGAAAGTGCCCAGGGTTTTCCCTGTGTCTATGCAGGTTTTACCTGGGCCCAACTTATCTAGTAATTAGTCTAGAATTAAGATAGGGGAGTTAGCCATGGCGCCAATTGCTGCCATGGTTGGCCAATCCCCGAACAAAGCACACGATGCATGCCTCCCTTTCTGCATGGCTTAAACCCAGCATGATTAGGCGTAAGGGCTTCGGCCTGGGACGCACCTAGAGTCTTCCCTAACCCAGACCCCTCCCAAACAAAATACACTTAGTTTTAGTTAGGTTAGGAAAATAAAAATAAAAAATGTAATCTTAAAGTTATTGAAGACCTTTTAAAAACTGAATCCATGTCGCTTTCGTTTTTAATATTTATCGTTTTAATTTAAACGAGGTTTTTTATGTTTACGTTGCTCGGACGGGTCGTAAATCGCTATTGAATTTATCAGTGTGTTTTCGTGCTGTGGTAAATCTAGATACATTTTATTATTATTCTTTGATATTATTCGCGGATGTACGGAAATTTTAGTGCGTTGTGAATAGTTTCGTTACTCGTAAATCTATTGCAATCTAAAATGGCCCTTAGGAAATTATTCTGTTTAACTAGTAGCCGATTTATATGGTGATTTGCAGCATAGCCCCAGACCTCGCATCCATATAGCAACTGCGGGCGTACAATTTGAGTGTAAAGTTGGAGTTTTTTCCTGCGTGGTAAATTAGGTGCTTTTAACATTGGGTACAGGCTTCTTAAGGATCCTGTTGCAATGTTTGTTGCTCGAGCGATGTGTTTTCCCCATAGTAGTGTTCTGTCTAGCGTGAGCGTGAGTCCTAGATATTTTGCCTGTGAAACATTAGGAATAGGTTGGTGAAAAATTTCTAGCTCTCTGTCTGGTCTGCCTCTACGTTTTGAAATTACAAGCGTGGTTGATTTTGCTGCATTAATTTTAATTCGCCACCGAGTGTAGAATTGCTCAAGTTCTGTCAGCTGTCGTTGGACGCAAACCATGGCATATTTTAAGTTTCCGGATTGTTTAATTATGGCTGTATCGTCCGCATACATCTGTACGTAGGCGTTTTCGTGCGGTATGTCGGCTGTGTAAATATTATAGAAGAAAGGAGAGAGAGGGGAGCCCTGCGGCACCCCAGCTGTAAGTTCGCGAGTAGTCGATTTAGCCCCGTCCAAAGCAACATAATAATTACGACGCCATAAATAGTGGGCCACCAGGTAAATATATGTGTCTGGGAAATTAAAGTTTATGAATTTTTGAATAAGGCCCGGAATCCATACTTTGTCGAAAGCTTTTTCTGCGTCGAGCATTGTCATCACAGTGTAAGCTTTAGATGTGTTATTAAATCCGTCGGTAGCAGCTTATACGATTTTTATTAAGGGGTGGATTGTTGAATGACCTTTCCTGAAACCAAACTGAATGTCTGGAATCACGTTGTGTTCCTCTGCGTGTGCTTGAAGGCGCGAGAGTAATGCTTTTTCAAAAATTTTACTCATGCTGTTTAAAAGGCTTATGGGTAGGGACCCGGGAATTTCTTGAATAGCACCTGCCAAATTTCTTGAGTGAGGAAAGCAAAAATTCTTGAGTAAAATTACCAATATTCTTGAATAAAATGCAAATTTCTTGAGTAGCAAATGTATACAAGATCAAAATAAATCGAAAAGGCTGTTTAAATTTGCTGCATAAAAGCTTACATATATCCAATTTTAAATTAATTAAAAAAAAATTTAAACCAATTTTTAAACCAGTGTTCATGCGCCTTAAGGTAATTCACATTTTTAACAAGCAATTCAATAAAATAATGTAGCTTAGGCAGACACTTAAAATGAATACACACGTGTAATCAGTAAATAATGTGTTTTCGAAGTAAAATGTCTAGTAGCTACTAGTGTTTTTAAGATTAATTTCTTGTAAATACGTAAACTTAAATGAAAACTTCTAGAACCTCATGCAAAGGCTTCATATGCATAGGAAGACAGAAGTTCAAGGTTGGTTAGACTTAGATTTGTTCTCCTATTTGTGAGAACACCAGAAAATTGTGAGAAGAAGCGCTCACAATCCACATTTGACACAAGCATCCATATAGCTCTTAAAGCACCTACCACAAAGGATCTGTGGTCATCTTGCATTGAATTTAGTGCTTCAAATACACTAAGATTGGTGTGTGTTTTCAATAGCTCTGCGAGTTCAGCATATGCATGTACACCCTGATCAAGTTCTATGTCTTTAAGTGATGGAACTTTTGAAAAAAGAACTTTAAGTTTGTTGCTAGTAACATCCTGAGTATATTTTGCTTGTGAAACAACTCTGCAACTGGTTGCAAGTACTTGGGAGCAGGATCCTCTGCCATTAACTCGTCCAGCTTCAGCGACATGTGTTGTGCTGTTTTTTTTTAACAATTCGCTGGTTTTTCCTTTGTGGAGACTCTTGAGCTTGTTTGGCACTTTTCTTCACTTCATCACTGAAGACACCTTCACCAAAAATTTGCAGTCTCCTCCTCACAAACTGGAGTTTTGGATGGACTTCTGAAGCCATAGGCTTAGAATTAGTTTCCAAGCTTATCAAGAATGGTTTAATGAGGGAACTGACTGATTTCACAAAGAGTGATTGTACATGCAGCATGCCGAGTTCCTCTTCGCCAAGGGTCTGTAGATGAGATGAACCACCATTGAAATTGTTCTCCCTTGCTGTCTCTGACCGCAGAAAAGCAAACAAGATCTCCCAGTTATCAGAAAGCCATTCAACTGTTGTCAACCAGGAGTTCCATCTGGTTACAACAGGAATAGGGAAAAATCCAGCACTAGAGCCTTCCTGTTGCAAAAACTGCTGGAAAGCATAATGTTTCTTCCTGGCATTTAAAAATATCTGCTTCACAGATATTACAACTTGGTTCAATTCTGAAAGACTGTTTTTCATGAGGACTCCAAGAAGATTCACTTTATGGGCCCAGCACTGCACTTGCACAACTGAATCAGGCAACAATATGGAAAGACCATCAAAACAAGATTTCATGTAAGAAGCTGCATCACTTACAAATGCCACCACCTGATCGTAGCCAACCTCCATATCTTGCAAGGCATCAGAAATAGCTCTAGCACATGTCCTGCCATTTACAGCTTCTAATGAAGTCACAGCTGCAACATACTGTTGTTGAGAGTCACAAGGCTCAACTGTAGAGAGCAAAACAACATAAATTGCTCTCCCTAACTTGTCTGTAGTTTCATCTGACATTATGACAACACTCTTTTCTTTCAGTGCTGTAACCACTTCATCCTTTCTAAATTTTGCTAAATGTGGCAGGTAATCTCGGCATAAGGTATCACTGCTAGGCAGGTCTCCACCACCAATTATTTGTTTTTTCACCCACTGCCTGAATGCTGGATGATCTGCTTTCTCAAGTGGTATGTTTGCAGATACCATCATTTCCACTGTCGATGTGATGAAGTCCATTTTAGCAACCTAAAAGTAAAACATGGACTTAGTATTTTTATATATTTTTTTTAACAGAAATATACAACTCTAAGCTTTAACAAAAGGACATGCAGGTTTATTTAAACTGTGCTTTAGCACTGAGTAGCAAAATTATGTAGCTGGCAGCTTTATCATAAACTCCCAATTATCCATTTTAATTGTGACCCGTCGATGCCCGGATGATTGAAATCCTGTAAAAAATTAAAAAAATAAAAAAACAGGATAATTCGTTTCACGGTAAGAGCCGCCCTCGAATTAGTGTCTCGGCTTAAAAAATAGGGCACTGCCTCGCCATGTGGTCTTTCTCAGTCTGCTGGCGACGCGGCAGTCACCCACTCCCACTGTTTGTTGTATTTATTTTTTCTACAACTCGGCGGCAAGTTAATCTTTACAGAATAACTATTAATTAATCTAAATTCATGCACGGATAACCCAAAAACCGGATATTCCGGGGCCCGGATAACCGAGAGTTTACTGTAGCTACTTGTGTTCCTGAAGTGACGTACTTTTCTTTTATAAAACAATAAAAAATAAAAAGGATTTGTTAATAGTAGTTGGAAAAGGGGGGTTCAAGCACAGGCGCAGGAGCCAGGAGCCGGCCGCCATCTTGGATGACGTCATTTTTGACCCAAAATTCCTCAAAATTCCTCAAAAATGACTCAAAATGACTCAAAATTTCCCGTTTTCGAGGGAAAAATTCCCGTTTCGAGGGAAAAATTCCCGTTTTGAGGGAAAATTTCCCGTTTTATTCCGTAAAAATCCCAGTGGATAGAAAAGTCCTAAAAGTGGCTTAATCATCCCTAACGCAAGCCACTGTTAAGCCGCTATCAGGACTTGACCTTTGACCTTGCTAATCTATGCTAATCTATGCCAATCTATGCCAATCTACGCTAATCTATGCCAATCTATGCCAATCTATGCTAATCTATGCAAATCTATGCTAATCCGTATGCTAATCTATGCTAATCTGTATGCTAATCCATACTAATCTGTATGCCAATCCATGCTAATCCATCCACCATCTTGTATTTCTAGAAATTTCCACCAACTATGAATCGTGACGTCACCGTTGCACTTTGTGTCACGGACGCCATCTTGGATTTGAATTTTTTTTTTCGAACTTTGAAATTCGATGTAAACATCAACCACCATCTTGTTTTCGTCTGCTGGTGGCCGCCATCTTGTTTTTGTCTGCTGGTGGCAGCCATCTTGTTTTCGTCTGCTGGTGGCCGACATCTTGTTTTCGTCTGCTGGAGGCAGCCATCTTGTGAGAGTGCGCTCACGCCATGTTAGTTTAATTCTTACCCGCTAGAGTGCAGTAATCATTTACTATTACTGTGACACCCACCATCTTGTCATTTGGCCACCATCTTGAAAATCCATAATTATTTAGCTAGGAATTCGGGAAAGATTCCAAAATTTATTAAATAAATCACCCATTAATTTATTTATTGAATCGCTGGATTCCCGTCCTTTGTTCGATACCTGATCGATGCAATAATGTTTAATTTTATGTAAAATAATAATAATTTCAATAAACCATCTTCAACATTCTTAAAGAGACTTTAAAACCTCTACTACCATCATCCTATAAGCCATCAACACCACCATCTTGGAAAATTCGTAATTATATTGCTAGAGATTCGGGAAAAAGTTACAAATTCATTAAATAAATTTGCAAACAATAAAATGATTAATTAGGTCGACTCAGGCCCTTGACACGATTCGGAATGAAGATGGAAAAAAATAAACATAATATAATAGTGGCAGGTTCGAGAAAGAAAACAACACAAGTTCTTTCACAAAATAAACTTTATTACATAATTTCTACTTTACTACACGAACACTTGCGAAAGCCAGCAATCTTATAATCATTTAGGTCCGCAGCGGCGTGAAATGACTAATTCTTAGCTCCAATCGGCTTATACTAGAAAGAGTCCAGCCAGAACCTTTACAGACATAGTCCTCCTCTTCTTGACAGAGTTTCTGGATACCGTTTTTAACAGTATGCTTCACATCGTTAGAACTGTAAATTACTGCAGCCGATGTCTTGAATGCACACTTCTTCACTTCGTCTTCGAATGGATACGGCTTTCCATATATACAGTCCAACCACAAGTTGTATTTTAATGAACCGTTTGTTGCTACATCATCAGTAAGCTGATTGATTATGTTCTCTTTAATATCATCAAGAAAATTACAAATGTCTTTCGACTCACCTAAAGTATTTGGATAATAGTAGTCTTTCAATGTCCCACGAAATGCAGACTGCGCCAAGTAGAACCCATTATCATTCACTTGTAATGCGCCGAACACAGTCTTAGGTTTATTTTCATGTTCAGACGTCATACCAATCGGTTGCTGCACATCGGTTTTCTTGCTTGTTCTCTTACGAGTCTCCAATCTAAAGCGAGGAGTCGAAGTTTCTACAGGTAGTTCTTCAGTAGACACACGGACTTTACCGTTGCATTTTTTCACATGTCGTCGCAAACTGTCAATACGTGTAAACCATTCATGACACCCATCACAGCGAAACTTTATACGAGATGGATTCTTCTTGCATTTACTCCGCTCATGTCTTCGTGCATCATGAGAAAATGCGAACGACATATCACAGTAGCTGCAAGGATACCGTGGTGATGAAGACGATCCTTTCAGACCCTGAACCAAATGATGTTGTTGCAGCAGTTACACCATCTCCAGGCATACTCTTATGAACATCAATACATCGTTGCTGCACCGAAACCTTTACTTTCTGCCGCACAGCAGGTCCTTTGCATGTCTTCATGTGCGTTTTCATATTATCTTGTCTTGCAAATTGCTTGTGACATTTCTCACAAACAAACATTTTACGATAAGGGTTCTTAGCGCATTCTCTCCTCTCATGTCGTCGAGTATTGCTGCTGTTTGTGAAAATCTTGTCACAGTAACAGCACCGATGTTCGTTAGTCGGTGTTGAATCACCAGTCATTGAAGTTTCCATCGAGGGCGAAACGAAGTTCGACGAGTTTTCCTGCGTAGTCAGCACCACCGGCATTAAAGTCTCTCCTGCTGACGGTATCGCGACTGTTGAAATCTCCTCTTTTGATGACGTCGTCTTTGCCGACGGGATCTGCACCTTCTCCACCGTAGCTGACGTCAGGGTTCCCGTAGACGATGGTGCGTCGTCCATCAAGTTCGGCGTTTTAGATGGTAAAGATGCCATCGAAGTCTCAAGAACAGGCAATTACACGACGTATGCACCAGTAGAATCAAACTAGGTGATCCTTACACCGACGGCGTCAGTAACAAACTGAGCGACCTGCTGTCCAGGACTCGCTTATATACACGCACCGGTTGGAATAATACTCTAGTCAAATCAAGAACCAATTACTATAATACTCGAGTCAAAACACCATTGAAAGAAGAAGCGCACCAAAATAAGGTAACGCATTTGGAAACAAATTCATCAAATGAAATGAACACGCAATGCACGCACTTGCAGCTTTCATCTCAAGGTATCATTTAAATTTCATTCAAGCGAAGTATCAAGCCAATGTCACATCATATTATCATCCTATTGGTCATACTATCCTCAAAATATAACAGTCTTATAAATCACACCAGTTATAGAAGGACTTATAGTTTATAACACACATCATTTCAGCCATTGTTCTTTAACAAATTCGAATTTAAAAATGTAAAATGTAAGTACTTGTTAAGTTGAAGAACCAGGTACGTAAATATATTATATACTTTATGGACACTGTAGGCACAAAAACCATGAAAGTACATATGTAAGAATGATATTTAATAAAACTAATATTAGCTCTATACCCACACGACTGTGTGTTGACTGCTGTGTCTAGGGTGTTGACCTCAATTTATACCGCTAGGACCTCCCTCCAGTCCAGTCACGTGTACCGTTGCTTCCGCTGTTGTCCCCCGTCTTGCTGGCGGCCTCCAATATTCGAACGAGGTGATCAACCATCCAAACCCTAAACATGTTCGCATTGTGTCTTGAGATCGGACCTGGACATCCAAGTTAAATAGAGTATAATATACTCTGAAATACATAATAAAGAGAAAATTGATATAAATAACATTATACTTTGCTTAATAGTTCCAGAAGTAATGAACGCACTGCTTGACCAGTGACAGGTGTAACTAAATATTAAATATATTTTATTTTCCATTACCTTTCGTGGAATTTATTAATCATTCACTCTACGAAAAACAACTCAAGACAATATACCTGACCATCGAATTAAAATACAGTACCGCTATGCCTTACATGAAAGTCTAATTATTCGATAATCTGAATAACCTATAAATCGTTCATGTACAAAGCCACACATACAGGCCAATTGTCTATGGACCATCAGACCGAGTCATGACAATATCAGACGTATAGGTTAGAATTTTCAGAACCGCAGGACCTTCTTCGTCTTTAGATAATTACCGTCATTTAGACCATCATGAAATCTTAATACATACTAAAGGACCAAGCGACCTTGAAAAATATTTTAGTAACACCAAGAGGTTTTGAACTAGTAAATATTCAGTCACTACATATTTTACTATGCGCAATCAACAAAAAGGAAGCACCATCAACGAAAAGGCAGCACATTTGTAAACACCATCAACAAAAAGGAAGCACAATCGGAAGCACATTCATAGAAAAGGAAGCACAATCGGAAGCACAATCACAAAAAGGAAGCACATTTGGAAGCACAATCACAAAAAGGAAGCACATTTGGAAGCACAATCCACAAAAAGGAAGCACATTTGGAAGCACATTCAACGAAAAAGGAAGCACAATCATAGAAACAACGCACAATCGGAAGCACAATCAACAAAAAGGAAGCACAATCGGAAGCACAATCATAGAAAAGGAAGCACAATCGGAAGCACAATCACAAAAAGGAAGCACATTTGGAAGCACAATCACAAAAAGGAAGCACATTTGGAAGCACATTCAACGAAAAAGGAAGCACAATCATAGAAACAACGCACAATCGGAAGCACAATCAACAAAAAGGAAGCACATTTTGGAAGCACCATCAACAAAAAGGAAGCACATTTTGGAAGCACCATCAAAAAGGCAGCACATTTTGGAAGCACAATCAAAAAAGGCAGCACATTTGGAAGCACCAATAACAAAAGAAGGAAGCACATTTTGGAAGCACAATCAAAAAAGGCAGCACATTTGGAAGCACCATCAACAAAAAGAAGGAAGCACATTTTGCAAGCACCATCAAAAGGCAGCACATATGGTAACACAAGTTACGAGAACTAAGTCTTAGTTAGAAATCAGAATGCAAGAAATAAAAACATTAAATTTTTACTTTTAATATTTAATTTATTTCTTAAGATTATACAAATAGAAGTAAAATAAGCCATTATTGTATGTAGCCAGCTTTCCTCAGTTCTTCGAGTATGAAGGATATTTCTTTTATGTACGAATAGTTTCCTGCACAAAGCGAGCCATGTAGAAGTCTTAGCCGGTCAACCAATAAGTTTGGATCTTTCCACGATGTGTAATCAATCTCTTCTACCACCATCTCACTTGCTTGTTTATTATAAATACTTTTAATATCACAATCGTCCCAGTGATCATAATAAGCGTTATCAGATTTATTTATTATAACACGTCGTTTCCATCGTTTCGGTCTCAGGACACCGTTACATTCTTCGATCTTGTCAGCTTTAGGTGCTTCATCACAGTCTATGCTTTTGTCAACAGCCTCAGAGTCACTGTTACAATCACTGTAGAAGACATCCTCTTCACCCAGATTACCATATGAATTCGATATCGATGATGTCGAAGTGCCATTATCGTCTTCATGCTTCCTTTTTAGGAGTCCATCATTTTTACAAAGTAAGAAAGATCTACTTGAATTCGGCTGGAATGTATTCTCACTTTTCACGTTAAGGATTCTTCCATTGTCTTCATTCTTCCATAAATCATCATCGTCCTTCAATTTAAGTTCTTCGTAGAGATCGGAAGAGCCACGAACATAATCTCTCTCAAGACAAGGAAAATTATTGTCGTAATGCAGATCACTATTCCTTAGTCTAGTAGATCCGCCTAAGAGAAATGTAATAATCCAGATCGGGGTAGTGTGTTCGAGTGAACTGCCTTTTTGTTTCAAAGCGAGAGTGTTTTTTAATGGCATTTTTTACTGTGTCTGTGAAAAGTTTTACGTGTGGGTTTATTTCCTCAGGTGAATTTATTTCGGGGGGCTGATTTAGGGTGTCTATAAGTTCTTCCTTAAACCCGTCCCAATCTGTGGTTTTAAGGTTATTATTAAAGATTTGTATGTTGGATGTAGCATTAAAAGTTATTTGTGTTAGCACCGGTAAGTGATCGGAGTTTAGTTCATCTAATGTTTCTGTATTTAGCTGAGCGTTTGGTATGTTTGTTAGGGCTATGTCTAATATTTCTGGAGTGCCACCACTTACTGGATAGCATGTCGGGGAGTCAGGCGCAAGAATGATGTAGTTTCCCGCTGCCGCGTGGCCGTGTAGAATGTTCCCGTTGGCGTTTGTTTGTGTGCAGCCCCAATCAGTGTGTTTGCTGTTTAAGTCCCCTGCTATAAAAAATTGATCCTCGACTTCCATTAATTTATTGAGGTCCTGTGGTGTGAGTGGGTCTTGTGGCGTCTTATATACCGCAGACATGCAAACATGTGAATTATTATTACGTACGTTTATGCTGGTGGCCTCAATGTGTTGTAGTCCATTTATAGTTATCGGGTGGTGGTGAATTCCGTGTTTAATTAGTATGGCTGTACCGCCGCCGCGGAGTGCGGGGCGGTCTGTTCTGTATATTGTGTAACCGCATATGTAAGCTCGCATGTGTGGTTTTAGAAAAGTTTCAGAAATGAAAGCGACATCGATTCCGTAGACAAAAAGTAACTGTTCCAGTTCATAGATTTTATTTTGGAGGCCGTGTGCATTGAATATTAGGACCTGTAAAGACTTCCCCGGGTTCTGTGCCATTTTAAGGTGTAGCGAGATTCATGAGTGCAGACAATAATATAAACTGTTTTTCTTGTAGAGATATCGCAGCTCGGATTTTGTCGAAATGTGGTTTGAGTTGTGCGATGAGCTGTGTAAAGTTGCAGAGTTTTAGAATTTCCGCCAGCTCGAACATGTCACTAAATGTGTTTCCTTCAATTCTGTTTTGTGCTGGGGTGTGTGTGGTGCGTGGTTCTGTCACCGCTTGTGAGTATTTGCGTTCCGGTCGTGTCATCTCGGTGGTTGTTGTTTGTGGCTGCGTCTGTGGCTTGTTGACCACCTGGGCGCGCGGCTGTGCTTGAGCGGGGTGGGTGGAGGGGAACTCCGCCTGGCTGCGCGTGTCTGGCACCTGTTGTTGTTGTGTCTGGTGCTGTGGCTGTCCGGCTTTGCGCTGTGTTCTGCTTGTTACTAGTTTGAGGAACACTGGGCACTGCTTCCAGGCTGCAGTGTGGCCTCGCACCTTGCAATTGAAACAGAACTTGTCTGCGTCCTGGTCTTTCTGGCAGTCCCCCCTAGTGTGATTTTCCCCACATCGTACGCATCGTGGTGGCTTAGTGCAGCGCGCTTGTGTGTGATCAAATTCGCCACAGCGTTTGCACTGGGCGATATCCTGTGGTCGGGCTTGGTATTTATGAATTGTGACTCTCGTGTAGTACAGAGTCCTGACTTCCATGGTGTTTTTTTCCGTGGCTGCAATGGTCACGAAAAAAGTCCCTGAACGAGTCTGTGTGGGTTTCCCTGTTGCATCGTGTCGTGTGACCAGAAAGTTTTTGGTGTCAATGACTGTGAACCCCAGTTGTGTGAGTTCCGTGGCCAGTTCTGTCTCCGTGACCTCTGGGTATAGGCCCTTTATCACAACCTTCGTGTTCCGCTCTTCCGGGTGCGCGAATGTGTGGTGTGGAATGTCTTTTGCCTTGAGAAAAGTTAGTGCTGTCGAGAAGCCCTCTCTGGACTCAAAGCTGAGCCGCAGTTCCCTACGCCGGGTGATGGTGTTTGAGAATCTTACTCTGTGTAGGGTTAGGTGTTCCGCAATCTGTTTGAGCTTTGTGGTGTCTCGAACCATGATAGGCACACCTTTGTATCTGTTTTGGGTTGCCTGTGTCTGTGTCTGTGTCTGTGGTCTTGCCGGTGCTGTGTCGTCTGGTATTTGATTTGCCAGATGACTGTAAATGTTGTCATGTGCAGGTATTCCCGACAGTCCTGCCGTCTGTGTGTGTACTGTATCGCGTTTGGTTGTGTGCGCGTCTTCGTTGTTTCCCAGTTCCTTCGGTCGCCTGCTTTGGTGTCCCGTTGACCTGCTGCGCGGAACTTTTTTCCCCACCCCCGCCTGTTGATGTTCAGTATCCTGATCTCGAGGTCGTTTGTGGTTTGTGTTTCCATGGCCGCGCTGGTCGGGACTGTGTTGTTGTTGGTCGCCATCCCTGTCGCGGTTCCGGTTCGCGGGCTATCCGACCCGCCGGTCGCCTAAAAACCTAAGGGCAGTGGTGGCTGACAAACACTGATCTGAACAGCGAAGCTAGGCCTTAGAGAGGCTGTCCTCTCTGCACCACTGCCTGGTGCGAAGTGTGTGGGATGAGATCATGGCTCGCTCGGCTAACATGGCGTCCTCCCGCCGAAACAATTGCCGTTAAAAGATATTTGTGAATTCGTGCCACGGGAAACTAAATTAACATAAGAATGAATTAAAAAATATGTGACAATTTTTGAATGAAGAAAAACGATTGTACAAATTATAATTATTAAGATTTAAATTTAATTATTGTCCGGCTTCGGGTTTCCTCGGGAATGTCCGGAAACGCTATTCTATTTTGTTACATTATTTTAATTAAAAGTACATAAAACCCTCCCGGCCGATCTGCCGTTACGTTGCACTTAGGGAATATAAAAACAATTAACATAATTATATTTACTATGTTTTAGGGGTGCGGCGCACTGACTCGACAGCGCCCTCTTGCTGGGCGAACACACACGCACGCACACGTACGCACGGGTAGGCGGAAGGTTTGAATGGAGGGTGGGTGGTGTTTGAGCGGTGGCATATCGGACTTAAAAAGGGGCCGCAGGCCCGGACGATGTCAATATATAATGACTGAAATCAGTCTGTAAATACTTCCTACAAACAAATCTTAACATTATTGAGCTGATTCAAGATTATTTGAATATATTATTAATAAAGTAAACAAAATGCTTTTCTAAGGACAAGGTTTTTTAAATTTGTTTTTTATCAATTTTAAATTTTTTCATATTAAAATCTGATAATTATTGTGGATTTTCAAGATTGCAGCCGTAGCAAAATTGCAACCGTGTTTTTAAAAAATATTTTATTAAAATTTTATAAATTTAAAAAATTTTCTAGCATAAAAAATACGAATTTTCAAGATACTGGGCGTAACGAAAATTGCAACATTCTAGAATACATAACTGCAGCTGTAACAAAATGTGCAATGATGATGTCATACACATCCCTGATGGTGGGCATAACGAAATGTGCAACATTTATAGAATCAATGGTGGTGACCATAATCTGTGCAATGGTATTTTGTAAAAAATATTTTATTGAAATTTTTTTACTTAAATTTTTTTTTCAACTTTAAAGTTTTTCCGAATTTCTAACATGAAAAATACGAATTTTCAAGATGGCGGCAATAATGATATTCTAATTGTCAAGGTCATGACCTCGCAAGCTTAGGGAGGCTTGTTGATATGGATTCTTAAGCTTAATTGCGGATTTTTCAAGCCATTGGCATTTTTAAGGACTAAAATGGGAAATTTTCTCTAAAAAAGAGATATTTTTCCTCGACATTTGGAAATTTTTAGGAATTTAGAGTCATTTTTAGCCATTTTTGAGGGATTTTTAGGAAATTCGACACCAAAAATGGCCGCCGTGACATCAGAGTAATCGGTAATTGACCCCATCTGAATCCACAGCCGGAAGCCAGGGCCCAGAAAAAGTATTTTACACTACTGATCTGCTAAACATATTCTTGAATTTCGCTAGCAGAATTATGTATCTGATTGACATCACAAACTGTCGGAATTATTTGGCCTGACGTCCCTTGCCCTGTGGTCCCTAAGTCCCTGTTGCGAATTGTCCTGAAACTCGCCTTGATTTGCCCGCGTAGCTCCAGTCGGAGAGATAGTGGAGTTCAGGCCAACGTGGCCGGGACCGGGAAATGTAAATCCGGGAGGGAATCCTGTAGAGGATAGATGTGAAGATTAAGGTAGAAAGGAGAAACGTTGTTGTCCGTTTTCACGAGCTAATTTATTCCGTCGAAGCCCTATCGCAGCCTGGCCGACACGTTGCAGGACGAACGTTCTCCCTCGCCGCGACCCGGACTCCCGGAAATACACTGGTAGCAACTTATACGTGACTTGATATGACTGCGGAGGCAGTCCCGTGACGAAACGTGCTGGTTGCGAGAATTCAGCCGTACAAAGTAACTCATACGTGGCCTGATACGACTATGGAGACAGTCCCGTGACGAACTTGCTGGTTGCGAGAATTCAGCAGTACAAAATAACTCATACACGGTCTGATACGACTGCGGAGACAGTCCCGTGACGAACTTGCTGGTTGCGAGAATTATACCGCACTGAGCGCGCGTCTCGAGCGGAGCACGTCTGCTCGGCTCGGAGACTGGCATTTAAATACAAAATATTCAAGAGTGTGCCGGAAATTAGGCATTTCGACACACTTTTAAATTTTTACGATAATTTTAAATTAATTTTGGAAATTTTATTTTTCTAATTTTATTTGGTTACAAGGGGGCGATTTACTTTTTGTTAGGCCGGTGTACCCCTCGTGTTTAAACTTTTTGCCAGTAGTCTGAAGCACCTTTCCCAGATATGTATCTTATATTTTGCAGATCTAATACTTGGCCGGCAACCAGCTTAAAATTTCTCTCGCCTGCAGTAACGTCCCGAGTTTGTAATATTATTTCTCTTCATGACCAAAACTGCATAGAGCAGCTTCTGGGCTGCAAGCTGCTACTTCTCAGAGACCTGCTAAGAGTAGTAAGTCTTGTCACGAACGGGTATCCCATGGACGGTTGTTCCCAGCTTCGTTGCGTCTTTTGTTTCCCCCACCCTTCCCCCTTAGTTCTGAGAAATCCAGGAGCAGTGACCTGACATGAACTTAGCCAAGAAGATGGCCTATTTCAAGGACCTTCTCCCTGGTCCTAAAGAGACCACCCCACGACATCTCGCGGCAGAAACAGTAACTTATTATCTTGGCCGCCAGAGTGTAGCACTAGACTGCTCCCTTTAACCTTTGGTTTAAGCAGACGCCTTGGGCGAGTCGATTCTTTTTATCTCAGACACCCCTCAACAGGTAGCGCTAAAGTCGGCTAGTGCTACCAACTTCGAGACATCAGTCAGAGTTTTTTTATGTCCCTCACTCGGGGAACTTCGGGACCTTTCGGTCCGGACTCCCAGTCACCCCCTCCACTTTTGATAGAAGACTTACTTTTAATTACGAGACGCGGTTCTCCGCGAGACACTTCGCGTCGCGACTGCAAACTGACCGTTTTGCGAAAATCGGCGGATCGACGAGACACTGCAAGACTTCCATCCGGCCGCAACCGACTATGTAGTCGCCTAAATAAGGGATGCTATACCTATAATCCTTTTCAAGTAGTTTAGTCCGTCTGCGTAGTAGAAAATGTAATAGTTATTTTTCTTTTAATTTTTTTTCTTGAAATGATGAAAACGCCCAGCCGCGTATTCGCGGGATCCAGTTCCTGGCTGGCGACGCACCTGTAAATAGAAGTCAACTCCCCTGTCTGGTGAGTGACGATCCGCGACTTTCCCCAACCTCCCCTTAACTTTTCCAGGCATTTTCTGCCCCGTATACTGTTTGTGTTCAAGTTCTGATCAGTTTTGATTCGGACTGTTCCAGACAGGGTCCGAGAGCCGGACGCCGAATTGGCATTTTCATCTCCCTTCCACAACAGGACACAAGCGCACTGGCATCATGTTCCCGCGTGATCTCCGCGAAACGAAGCCACGACCTCCGGTGCTCCTGTATCTTTTGACCCATTTTTGAACTTTCTTTAAATTATGTCGTCAGATGCAGTTAATTAGATAAACATAATTTCTGGACTTTAAGTATATATCCTGGGATCGTTTAAACATATTTGTATTTTTTTACTGGTTTGTGTATTTTTTTTAAATGAAAACTTTTTATAATTTAACAGCGGGTCGACCCACAATTTTTTTTTTTTCTCTTTCTGAATATACCTGAGAGCTGTTTAAGAATGTAATTAATATTGTACGTTAATATTTTCTTGTATCTGTTATGTTTCCTCAGTATGGAGTAATTATATTTCAGACGGAATCACACCATGTTTTGGTTCATTTCTAATAAACTGGTGAAACCTAAAGATCCACCCAGCAAGGCAAAGATGGTAATCAGACCGTGGTTTGCTGCTACAAAAATAATAGCAGTTAGCATGGTTTGAACCTTGCTACAAGAGTTAAGACGACATTAAGTATAGGTAATTATACAAAAACGTAAACACAAGTTATTCAGAACTATGCAACTATTACAAAATTATACAAGACGTAGATGTTCGTGAGTATTTACAACAGAAACATAATGACACAATAATTATAAGATAGTAGAAATTATTTACAAAACATGTGGTCGTTTGTGGACGTTCCAGGGCGCACGCGGGTGCGTCCCTGATTGTAGACACTGCACTGCACTTAGGTTGCACTAATGGGGAAAATACCTCCCTTAGGCCCATGTTAGTGGACAGGTACGGCCTCTACGTCCAGGAGGGCACGACGACTGTCGTCAGGCCATCTTCTTTGTTGGCGGAATCACGATTCTGCTAGAGATATGAGAGTTTGTTGTTCTTCGGAACTTCGATTTGTAGAAAATGGAGACACTGTTGTGGTTTCGAAATACTTTAAAATTGTGTCGATAGATGTTGAAATTAAGTTAGCTGAATTTAAATTTTGAAAAATAGTGCAGATGGCTGGTTATATTATAGTAGGTGTATATAGTATGTATGAGCACAGGGGTGGGGGTGGGGGATCCGGGAATATGCAGCGGCCATATTGGATTACATCATTTCCGGCGGCCATTTTAGATGACATCATTTCCGGCGGCCATCTTGGATTATGTCATTTCCGGCGGCCATCTTGGATTACATCACTTCCGGTGTCCATCTTGGATTTTAACTTGACCTTTGACCCCGGCGGCCATTTTGTTTTCTAGAACATTCCATCATCTTGTAAATCTTTATTTATTATCCTATTTTAATGAAAAAATAATAATTTATAAAAAATTAAATAATCAAAATTTAAAAATAAAATTAAAAAAATATATTATTTAGTAAAATTTTAATTAAAAACCCACACATCGAACACCCCACTCTTCTACATTACGAATACACCATCTAGCACCCCACTCTTCTGTTACAATGACATCGTCATCGAACACCCCACTCATCCCTGTTACAATTTTTCGTTACACCGCATTCTTTAAAATAAATTTATTATCAAAATAAAAATATATACCATCTTTGTCTGCTGGAGGCAGCCATCTTATTTAGTGAGACCGTCATCTTGATTTTATCTGATGGTATCATCAAGTGTATGTTTTTAAAGTACGCCAGTGTATGTAAGGCCGAGTTCCTATCCCGTACCAGCATCATTATGACCCTTATAGACAAAAATCCACAAAATCCACAGTCATTTTGCTGTTGTAACCACAATTTTTTCTTAAAGTCTTATAATTTATAGACTTTAACTAAAAATATATGTTATCAATACTATAGTTGTGGATGCGATAGTTAAAGTAATGATCATTAAAAAAAAAACATTTATTAACCTATCTTAGCGGACCAGAAATTTTTCAGAGTCCTAACTCACAAGTAATATTCTCTTCTCATGTTTGCATACACGTGTTTAAAAAGCTGCATGGAAGCAGATATTTTTAATGTCTGCGTATAATTACATTCCTAAACAAGTTTATATTTGCGTACATGTTTTCACTAACTCTTCCACGTAAAAATATCTTGGAAACAATAGCCAGTTACCTGGAAACATATATTTAAAGAAATAAAAAAAATAAAATAATTTTTAATAACACAAAACACAAATCACAAAAATATAAACAATTTAACTCCAAAATCGCTCGTGCAAAAACATGTTCAGGAGCCGCACCACAACGCTCAACCCACCGAGCACATACTCTAGGCTGTCGTACCAAGCGTTGAAGCCAACAACCTAGAGATATATAGACTGCTAGTGGGAGGCCATCTTTGATTCCAATTGAATTTGACAGAATGGTGAGCAAACAGTGCTTTGCTAGCAGACGACATACATTTGACTTGTCCCAGGCAGAGAGGAGGAGTGGGAGCGGTCCCCGAGCAGGGATCGCTGCCCAAGAGCAGGGGGAGGTAGAAGCGGTCCTCCAGAGAGGTCGCTGCCTACCAGAGGAGGTGGGAGTAGGAGCGGTCCTCCAGAGAGGTCGCTGCCTACCAGAGGAGGTAGGAGTAGGAGCGGTCCTCCAGGGAGGTCGCTACCTAAATAATACTGCTCAAGTATTAGGCCACTTTTATTTAACCAGAATTTAATGGGAAGAGCTATGTGCCGGAAATTAGGCATTTCGTCACTTTTTTTAATTTTTTCTATAATTTTAAAATTTTTTGGGGTTTCTATTTTTTTTAATTTATCTGGTTGTTAATGGGGGTGATTTACTTTTTGTTAGGCCGGTGTACGCCACGGATTTAAACTTTATGCCAGTGGACCAAAGCCCCTTCCCAGGGGGCCAATCTGATATTTTGCTGTCTAATGTGGACATGGTCAGCCCGGTTGAAATTTCTCTCGCCTGCAGTCACGTCCCGAGTTTGTAATTTTAATTCCCTGCATGACCAAAACTGCATCGAGCAGCTCCTGGGCTGCAAGCTGCTACCTTGTAGAGGGCTGCTGAGAATAGCATGTCTCGTCACGAAGCAGTCTCCAGTGGAGCTGCGTTCCCACCTTAGTGGCTACTTCTGACCCCCCTTTCTCTCTCTCCACCACACTTTAGTTCTGAGAAATCAAGCTAGGAGCAGTGACCGGACGGGACGATGACCTGATGCAAAAAACCTTCTCCCTGTTCCAACAGATACATCCCCGACATCTAGCGGAGAAAAAAAGTAACCGCGGGCCTGGTCGCCAGCGTGCAGAGCTTTCCTACATGACACCTGGTGGCAAGTCAGCGCACCGCCTCAAGTAGTTCCCCCTTACGCCGCTAGAAAGCAGCATCGCGGTACCATAAGGCACTATGCTTTCCTCTCGCGGCCCGGAGAAGTCGATTGTTCGTTGCTTTCGTTTCGGTCCGGTAGAGCGCGCACATGTCGTGTTGTTGTCACGCCCGCCTCGGACTCCTTCGGAAATTTTCGGCTTAGAACCGAACCTACCCCCTCCTTTGACCCGGGGCCTTACCGCCCGATTTAATTAGGTGCTTTGTCCGATTGCGGGGCACTCAGTCCTCTGACCTCGGCTACTGACCACGTCTCCACTAAGTCCTCTGCGCTAAGAGGCTTTTTGCGGGAACGGTGATTTTCGTGTGCATGAGAATGTAGTCAGCTTGCTTAAGGGATGTGATCCCGTTTGTACAGTAGCCAGGCAGAGGTAGTTTTTAGAAAAGTCATGCGTAGTTAAATTTTTATTTATTCTTATTTAATTCTAAAAATTCTGGTTTCGTCCGCGCATCCTGACTTCTCGGTCCGCGGCATCCTGATGTCGGCGCGAGACACCTAGTGAGCTCCGAACTCTACACCCTGGTTGGTGAGTAACCCGGCCTTTTCCCCCCACATTCCCGTTTGTTGGCCTTTTGCGCCGACGGTGTTGGACTGTCTGGAAGCAAGTCTAATTCGTTTTGAATTTGATTTGGGTTTCAGACAGGGTCGAAGTGCTGGAGAGACAAATTTCTCCCAGCTCGTGATCCTGCACCTCCACTGCGGGTCACGTTAGAAGAGAGGTTTCCGCGACCCGACGTTATTTTTTTGAAGACCCGGGTGGTAATGTGAAATCAACATTCCCCCCCCCCCCACTTTCTAGCTACGAACTACATTAATCGAATGAATAGCCTACCAGCGAACAGTGCTTTCCTCAAGAATATGTAGAATCAATAAAACTAATCATCGATGTAATAATTGGACAAATCAAATTTTGGTGTGATACTAATTTTTTTAATTTTTGTTTATGTAATTGTTTGTTGGTATAGTTGAGTATGTGTTGTTATACTAAATTAGGGCCGGCCCTTTCTCGAAAAACTAAAGCATATTGTTAATATCATTAATTGGGAAACTTATAAATGCCAAACCAAATTGAAAACGGAATTCATTATTTACATTTTTAAATAAAACAGGGAACCTATAGACCAAGCTACTTGTGTAGTGTTAATTTATTTATGATAAACCTTCTTCCCTTAAACGATCCCCAGCTCCCAAGTTGCTTGTGTCAGGGAGTTCTAAATTGTCTTGTTCTCCACCTCGTGCCACCTCTGGTCAATAAACTTATTTTTCTTATTATTCTTACCCAGCAAGTTTTCAAGGCTCTTTTTAAT
This sequence comes from Bacillus rossius redtenbacheri, assembly GCF_032445375.1. Classification (NCBI taxonomy): domain Eukaryota; kingdom Metazoa; phylum Arthropoda; class Insecta; order Phasmatodea; family Bacillidae; genus Bacillus; species Bacillus rossius. Next base: position 24,057,204 of record NC_086338.1, on the reverse strand, counting down.
TAATTTAAAATAATTCAATTTTGAGGCACAAGGGGCGTTACAATTGGTAGCAGAGCATGGTTTGGTCTATAGGCATACCTAAATCGAGTAGGCATACCTAAAATAAAAATAAAAAATAAAATAAATATAGAAAAAAAAATTAATTAAATTTTGTGATAGCAAATTTGTAATAATAACATTGTGAACTGATCGCTGGTACACCCGGTAGTTATATTGCTTTTTCTATTTTAAAATTTATTTTGAGTTTTACGTGCCACTGTGATTGTGTTTGCGCGCGGTCAGACACCGCGCGGCCCCGTCGCGTCGGTGCGACGTCTCTCGGGCAGCATGTCTTATCAGGCGCGCATGTCATTCTCCCTGTCATCCTCTTCACCCCTCCCCTTCTCGCCTCACCGGCTGGAGGAGGCAAGGTCATGTCGTTGCCCCTCTGTCCGGCAGCGTAAACAATGCGTTGCAATCTAGTTTGTTCCTCACGGCCGACAGTGCCCTGAGTTTGTCTAAATTCCTCCTTTTATCTGTGTTTTTTTTTATAACACATCCGCCTGCAAACCAGGTCATCTTTGTGAAAAACCGATAATAGAAGTCCTTATGGACATCGTGGTATTTTTTGTTTTGTCTCTCGGTGCCTTGCGCGCGCCGATATGTTATCTCTCCACATGGCAGGGCCGCCAACCGCGCGGAACTCTTCTCTACTCCACCCACGTACCACGTGTTTTGTAAACAAACTACCCATGCTTTGTATGTCCTAATAATATAATTTTTATGTCACAAAACAAGCACTATAAATAATCTATACTACCTTAAATTTAGCAGCAAAGTATTTTCTTAATCTAGGGTTACTAAAATATAACATAGTAATTTTATATATACCTTATAATAATATTAACAATACAAATAATATGATAATATAAACCTTTTGTTTTAGCTAATGTTAAGAAACTTCCATTGTTTACATTTTCTAAGTATCTTAAAATTAACGATTAAGTATTTTAATAGTACATAATATAAATTTATAAAGGGTCCATTCATTACGTAATATAAAATAAGAATATGCTCATAAGTAATTTTAACAAGTACTCTAATCCTATTGCATCGTTCACAAGCAAAGTGAATATACTTCGACGTACCATTTCATTGTGTCACCATACACACCCATGTACCTAGCTTTTGTTTAGATTTATTTCGTGATCACCAAACGAGAGGTGCAATCACTCATGCCTTTAAGGAAAGGTTACTGAATTAAATTGTTTATATACACGGGTTGAATCCCCAATACCTTTTACGCTAGCCATGAGGTGAGGAATTTATTGTAAGATAGAGTACTATACCTTTTTTTTAACATCGAGTTTTCTATGAGCAATTTACCAATTAATCTAAGAATGCAAGGTAAAGGATAAATAATCTTTTTGTAATTATGAAATTTGAGTCAACAATTTATTAACTTTTATATTTTTTTTGGATCGGTATCAATTTCTTTTATAAGGTGGTGTGCATCTACGTATTTAAAACTGAGCACAATAGCTCGCGCATCACTGTACAATAAATAAGATTAATTTCTTGCTCTCTAAAATTAGTAGTTTGATGTTCATTATTATTTTGCATTGTTTTGCAATTGTGACTTCCAAGGTGGCATTAAGGTTTAATTTTATGTATTTCTAAAGTCGAGCTAGGTCAAGCTAGTCACAGTGCAGCACTAAATTCAGGCGTTAAATCGCGAGAGGTCCTCTGAGCCAATGAGCCAAGACCTGGCCCTCTAGGTGAAAAATCCTATGACCATAGAGTGTTCCCTGGGTTAGATCCCCAGCACTCACCCTTTGGACGACCTATGTTCAAATCCCCTCCTAGGCAGTGTGAACTTTTGTGCCCGCCATGGAAGATCCGACAGCGAGATTATAATTAATTTAAAATTAGCTTTTTTTAGGATATAGTATTTCATTTTACGATTTTACTTTTAGTTTTTTTTATTAAATTTTAGTGCAAGAATTATGATTTATTAAAATTATATAATAACTACAATATTATATCAGTCAATTTCTTATAATCTAAATTTTCTTTACATAATCAATTTTTCATCCAAATTCGTTGATCTTTCGGGTTTCGAACCCGAACTAACTCAGGGGTGAAATTCCCTCGTAGGTCTCTCTGCTTCAGCCTGATGGTCTGATCAACCGTCAGAGCTTGAACATATTGAGCCTATGTGAGTTAAGAAATGTAGGTATCCGGGACCGAGGTTTACTTCGCTTATTAAGCAAGTATTAAATTCATCCATTTCGTCTGATCCATCGTCAGATTGTGCAGAGCTATGACTCAATGCCTTCGACTTCTTATGGACAGCGAAACAATTATGTACAGGGGTTATATTCCCAAATTTAGTTTGTAAGTTACGGGTTACCATACCCATTTACAGGGGTTACAGTCGCCATTAGTCACTGAGTGCTCAAGGACGCATTTCCCTTGTTTCGGCCTCAGTGCTTTTCGGCCTCCCTCATAGCGCCCATTTTGTGTTCCTACACGATATCCAAAATCTGAGATCAACAGGATGAATTTCATTTCATTAATATAACAACGGCATAAATAGTTGTAAGCTTGTAGGTACTTTAAATTTAAGCTTTGAATTTAATATTTTTTATTTATTATATGATTTTAAGGATTTATTTTAAATAATTCAAACCAAGTTTAAATGGACTCTATTTAATTATTAATCTTGTCTTGGACTCATAAAGTGTTACAGTCAAAGGATTTGGAATAAATTCCGCTTCTATTACAAGCAGTAGGGCAACAGGCATCCTTTTTTTTGCTCAATAATAATATAATCACGCATATTAAAATAAGTTTTCCCCTAAATTAAGCAGCTACGAGGTGACTAGTCTCATTTTAATATTTAAGGTAATCACCGAGAGTGGTGAAATACTTTTAACCCCCAACGAGAGGTCCACTTAATTAATTTGGGTATGTTTGAGCATCCCGTATCTAGGCTCGCACAAGCTAGGTAATTTAAGATATCTGGTTTCTAATTTTTACATACTTAAGTTCAGTCTTTAACAAGCTACTTGACGCAAATAGTTTTAATTTTTTTTACTCAGAAATACCCCTCTGATATTTTTTTAATCTTCATGAATCTTGTTCCACGATTTTATATATTTAATTTCTGATTACGTTCCTTTTTTTAATATTCATAATCCTTAAAGTAAGCAAGAATAATGTTTGTAGTGTTTTTTTTACTGATGTTGCGTTAATACTTTTACATGTTTATTTCTTTATTTTCCTTGTACGTAAATGTGATGTACAGTGACGTACATAGAGTCTGAGCACTGAAACTGTCACATCTAGCCATTTTTCTTTTTTCTTTTGCATTCTACCCCAAAGTTGTATTTCTTTTGCATCGTTATCGATGAGATTGTTTATTTAAGTAAGAGCTACGAGACTTCCAGACGGCAAACTGGTTTATTTTATGTGTTTTTCTAAAATAGGAGCTAGGTCAAGCTAGCCAACGAGCGGCGCAAAAGTTAGGGTCCTCTGAGCCAACGAGCCATGACCAGGTCCTCTGAGTGAAAAATCTCATGACCATTTTCGAGTGTTCTTTAGGTTACATTCCCACCACTCATCTTTGGATGGCCTATGTCCAAACCCCCTCTCAGGCAGTCATGGAAGATCTAACCGCTCCATTATAATTTATCCCTTTTTGATTTATAATTGTTGGTTTATTGCATTTTACATTTCTTTAAATAATTTAAATTTGAGTGCGAAGAGTCGTTAATTTATCGTTTTGTTCGCAGAATACTTTTAAATAATAAATATTAGTTAATTATATTAAAGATCAGAGTGGTATGCGCTGAAATTTCTTAATTTATCGAATATTTAATATTTTTAAATTCATTAATTCCTACGGATTGTTGATCTTTTGGGGTTTTCATCCCCAGACATATAAAATTCCGCCAAGGGAATTCCACCCTTAGGTCATGTGTCACTCTGGGACTGAGGCTCTGTTTCGCCTTCGAGCAAGCAGCAAATTCGACTGTCTTCTCCATCGCCTGACTGTGCAGGGCTGAGTCCCAATGCCTTCGGCTTCTTATGGAAAGACTATTTTCAGGGGTACACAAATCCCCACCTTTCTTAACTGGCACCCGACGGACCAAGTTCTGGTTCCGGCCCAGTGTTTTAGGCCAGCCTCACAGCACCCATGTTTAGAGTTTTGTCACGGACATCATTCCCAACATCTGAAATCAACTTTCCTAATTACAAAATTCACCGTTAAGGGTGATTTAGACAATTATAATACACCTTCGATTTGATCAACATAATTTTTTGTAAGTAGTAGGATACAGGCGAACCTGGTACTAGTTCTACTGAACAGTGTAAGTGTTTTTTTTGTTTTTTTTTCCTTATATGCTCCGCATTCAAGCGGGGGAGTATGTGCCGGAAATTAAGCATTTCGTCACTTTTTTTAATTTTTTCTATAATTTTAACATTTTTTGGGGTTTCTATTTTTTTTTAATTTATCTGGTTGTTAATGGGGGTGATTTGTTAGGCCAGTGTACGCCACGGATTTAAACTTTGTGCCAGTGGACCAAAGCCCCTTCCCAGGGGGCCAATCTGATATTTTGCTGTCTAATGTGGACATGGTCAGCCCGGTTGAAATTTCTCTCGCCTGCAGTCACGTCCCGAGTTTGTAATTTAAATTCCCTGCATGACCAAAACTGCATCGAGCAGCTCCTGGGCTGCAAGCTGCTACCTTGTAGAGGGCTGCTGAGAATAGCATGTCTCGTCACGAAGCAGTCTCCAGTGGAGCTGCGTTCCCACCTTAGTGGCTACTTCTGACCCCCCTTTCTCTCTCTCCACCACACTTTAGTTCTGAGAAATCAAGCTAGGAGCAGTGACCGGACGGGACGATGACCTGATGCAAAAAACCTTCTCCCTGTTCCGACAGATACATCCCCCACATCTAGCGGAGAAAAAAAGTAACCACGGGCCTGGTCGCCAGCGTGCAGAGCTTGCCTTCATGACACCTGGTGGCAAGTCAGCGCACCGCCTCAAGTAGTTCCCCCTTACGCCGCTAGAAAGCAGCATCGCGGTACCATAAGGCAATATGCTTTCCTCTCGCGGCCCGGAGAAGTCGATTGTTCGTTGCTTTCGTTTCGGTCCGGTAGAGAGCGCACATGTCGTGTTGTTGTCACGCCCGCCTCGGACTCCTTCGGAAATTTTCGGCCTAGAACCGAACCTACCCCCTCCTTTGATCCAGGGCATTACCGCCCGATTTAATTAGGTGCTTTGTCCGATTGCGGGGCACTCAGTCCTCTGACCTCGGCTACTGACCATGTCTCCACTACGTTCTCTGCGCTAAGAGGCTTTTTGCGGGAATGGTGATTTTCGTGTGCACGAGAATGTAGTCAGCTTGCTTAAGGGATGTGATCCCGTTTGTACAGTAGCCAGGCAGAGGTAGTTTTTAGAAAAGTCATGCGTAGTTAAATTTTTATTTATTCTTATTTAATTCTAAAAATTCTGGTTTCGTCCGCGCATCCTGACTTCTCGGTCCGCGGCATCCTGATGTCGGCGCGAGACACCTAGTGAGCTCCGAACTCTACACCCTGGTTGGTGAGTAACCCGGCCTTTTCCCCCCACATTCCCGTTTGTTGGCCTTTTGCGCCGACGGTGTAGGACTGTCTGGAAGCAAGTCTAATTCGTTTTGAATTTGATTTGGGTTTCATACAGGGTCGAAGTGCTGGAGAGACAAATTTCTCCCAGCACGTGATCCTGCACCTCCACTGCGGGTCACGTTAGAAGAGAGGTTTCCGCGACCCGACGTTATTTTTTTGAAGACCCGGGTGGTAATGTGAAATCAACATCCCCCCCCCCCCCCCACTTTCTAGCTACGAACTACATTAATCGAATGAATAGCCTACCAGCGAACAGTGCTTTCCTCAAGAATATGTAGAATCAATAAAACTAATCATCGATGTAATAATTGGACAAATCAAATTTTGGTGTGATACTAATTTTTTTAATTTTTGTTTATGTAATTGTTTGTTGGTATAGTTGAGTATGTGTTGTTATACTAAATTAGGGCCGGCCCTTTCTCGAAAAACTAAAGCATATTGTTAATATCATTAATTGGGAAACTTATAAATGCCAAACCAAATGGAAAACGGAATTCATTATTTACATTTTTAAATAAAACAGGGAACCTATAGACCAAGCTACTTGTGTAGTGTTAATTTATTTATGAAAAACCTTCTTCCCTTAAACGATCCACCAGCTCCCAAGTTGCTTGTGTCAGGGAGTTCTAAATTGTCTTGTTCTCCACCTCGTGCCACCTCTGGTCAATAAACTTATTTTTCTTATTATTCTTAGCCAGCAAGTTTCCAAGGCTCTTTTTAATTAATTTAAACTAATTCAATTTTGAGGCACAAGGGGCGTTACAACTTTCTGTCTGGCTTAGCTCAGCCAGAGTAAATATACAATGCATGTACATATTCATCAGGGTGGGCACATCTGTATCATTCCTGTGCATACATAGTAGAATTACAATAATATTTACATTCACTTGTATAATTCAAAGGCTTCTCGTTACAACACTGGGTATTTGCATATTTGTCCTGAATTATGCTGGGCAGGTTGACAAAGTTTTCTTAATTTACATTATCCTTTGTCTGACATCTAGGGGCGGGTGGCGAACTAACTTTCCTCCCCATAGATTATGTAGGATGGGTGGTGCACTTGGGGCTTGCGCTATCATAACAGCCGAGGCCAAACTGGTGGACATGACACGTTGGCAGCAGAAAAGTGGCAGTGTACTAAGTTAATTTTGTAATATTACGGGATGAATTATGTTCATTATGTAAAATTATGTGATGAATGAATAGATAACAAATAACACAAATAATAAAACCCACACAAATCATTTAAAAGTGATTTTTATTCCATTGCAGTCGATTATTTTAAATTAATAGTACTTAGTGATGAGATAAATTCCATGTATTGTATCAAATTACTTACCCGAAATACATACATAATAGGTTCAATAACCGATATACATATTGTTCACAAACGTTGGGTCGAAGAAGGGTTAGCTATTTTCTAGAGCATTTAATGTCGTACTTACACATCGCACTACGATGAAACTGAATTTAAAATTATATTTCACTCCTTCCATCTTTAAGTATTACCCGCAAAAACTGTAAAATTGCGAAAAACCCTACATTTTTAGGGAGTTTACTAGCAACTTGCATCTTTCTCCCATAAGAACCAATGCTTTTACAGCTATGTTTTGCCCACCATTCTGTCACAACAGCTCTCTGTCTCTCTCGCTCGGATTGTAGTTCCCCAGTATGCCGTCGACAGCAGTAATTGGCGCTAAAAGCAGAGTGATAAGCAGTCTATATATCTCTAGGTCGTTGGTTGAAGCCCTCTTCCATCAGGGTTAGTCTCTCGCTCAGTCCGGCTCACCCACACACATGCCTGCATCCCCCCCCCTCTGGCGGTGATGTGTCCCACCCACACTGTGATAGCGGGGTAGGGGATGCAGGCGAACTGGGTGTAGACAGTGATGTTGACGTCGACGGTGTTGACACCGCTGATGTTGGTGGCGGGCGGCGGCCGGCAAGCTCCATCAACGGTGTGGTGTAGCCGACGGTGTTGTCTCATCCGCAGGAGGCGACTGCCGCCCAACGACAATCGCGGTGAGGGGTGGCGGCAGTGGTTCACGCGCCTCAGTCTCCTCTGTAGTGGGCTGTCGTCTGACAACAACAATCGGGATGAGGGGTGGTGGTGGTCCAAAAACCAGCCCAGCCGTCCGCGCTGACGAGAGGTCCAGCGGCGAGCGGTCCCGCTCAGGAGTCTGCCCCCATGGTTCCTTCCCGTGTCCAGCAGCGGCCTTGGCGACGACACCGCTCGATCCCCGACCAGTTATGGAGATAGGTCTCCTCGCTTGTGGTGCTGTTAGCCTCCCCGTCACTAGAAATGGTGATTATTTCGCCCTCCTCCGCACTCGACCAGCCATGCGTGAAGTCGCTTCCGTGAAAAGACATAGGTAGCGGTTTTTTAAACAAATATTTATCAGTATCCTGCAACAAACTGAAGCGTGCTTCCAGCCGTCTACGGTATTTGTGCTATCCCTTCCCCACTCTTCTTAACAGCCCTGTCCAAGCACGCGCTTCCCCATCACGTTCAACCTCTGACGCATCTACCCTCTACACCCCTGCCCACCGCGACCCTAAGGCCTCTGTCAGACGAGCGACCTGGGTGGCGCCACCCGGGTGGCGCCACCCAGTCGACAACAATATTTGAACGGACCTGCCAGACGGGGTCGTACCACCTATCAAGTGGCTCGCGACTGTCGACCATCCGCTACCCGGACGCCACCTGTAAGTGGCGGCCACCCAGTCAGTGCAGCCTGTCACACGACACCACTGAGAAGCGACCACTTCACTATGGACCTCGACGTACATTTGTACAGTTTCATAGCTGTTTGTTAATATTTTGTCAGGCAATATAATTTGTATTAAGATTACGTGAGTAATGATGTGCTGTTCCAAATTTATGTATATTAATGTTTTATTGATTACATTATACATTTTATAGTTACATTTTAAAATATATATAGATTCAAATATTACATTATTATTTCAGCTTTAAATTGCAAATTATTTTCGAATATAAATATTAATCCCAATTTTCGTTTATAATACAAATTTTACAGAGGAACTTTTGTGCTTATTTGTGTATGTCACAAGAACTTCAACTGGCCCGCCACTCGGGTCGCACAGCGAGTGGCGTGAATGTATGTGGCGCCACCTGGGTGGCACCACCCAGGTCGCTCGTCTGACAGAGGCCTAATAGCCTGGACCTGTCGCCACACGATCCTAGCCTCTAAATATCATTTTAAGTACCACCTCCAAGTGCTCCGGTGCTAAAGGAAAAGGTTTAAACAGTACGGAAATAAATAAAAAAACATTTTTTTAAGTCATACATTTACTAGCTTAAATTTACAACTTGTTTTATAAAACATAAAATAATTACATCACATTACATTAAAACATCAGTATTTTTTATCCAGCTGTTTTCAGATTTATCAAATCCTAACCACTTTACAAACAGCCTATCATCTTTTCGTCTCAACACTTTCTCTACCAAATAATCATTCGGGTATTTGGTAGGCTGAATTTCTTCCGCATAGAATCCACCACGTATCGCTGAGCCTCGTAAATCTTCGAAGTAATAACATCTCGGACGTAAATTACGTATTTTAACAACACGAAAGATCTCTGTTGACCAATTAGGAGTGTAACCTTTTTTAAAAGTATGTTTATATTTTGAAATGCGTACAAATTCCCCGACTTGTGCTTTAGGTTTTTTACCTCTAGTTTATTCATATTAGAATAAACGGTTTTAAGGAGTGAGTCATCTTTTACATTAACAGGTGCCATACCGATTGTTCGATGTTTTCTGTTGTTATAGTCATTTAATAATGCCGGTAACATATCAATCCACTTATAACTTCCTTTTGCTGTGAATTCCCTCCACATGGTTTCCTTTAAAGTACGATCAGGCGCGTAGGAAGCAAATATTTAATGGGGGGGGGGGGGGCAAAGGAGAGTATCATTATAAGTGGCGGATTTAACAAAGGGGTTGTCCGGGGGCTCTCCCCCGGTAGAAAAAAAATTGTATTCTAAGGAGCAAAATGGTGCTATTTAAGCATCTTTCGTACATAAAAATAGAATGTACTACTAGCAGAAATTTTAACTTTTTTTTATAACAAATTTACTTAAGGCTCGACATCACAAAACAGTGTTCACTTTTCAGTTTTCGTCTCGTAGAATTCATTTTAAAGGCAAGTTGGAAAGGTCTATACCTCAATCAAATCTAAAGTAAGGCTTCAATTTTGAAAATATACTATTCAGTATTCATTATAGTTTTTTATTGAAGGGAGTACCAGAAAGTATTTAGATTGTATTCAGAAAGGTCAAAATAATATTATTTTTTTTTGCATTTAAAATTTGAAAATTAAAAATAATAATAATTTTCGAAAAATGCAGTTCAACTTAAAAAAATAAAAAATATATAGGCCTAGATGGAAAAAAACTTTTTTGAAATAACAATCATATCTTTTTATTCAGGAAAGTCTTAAGTTTATTTTGACATTAAAAATGAACAAAAAAAAATTTAATTTTTTTTATTTTTACTGTCAGACTTAATAAATTAAGGTCAATACAGGAAAGGTCTATACATCAACTAAATATGAATTAAGGCTCCAAAGTTTTGAAAATTTACTATTCGTTATATTTTATATTGAAAGGAGTACTAGAAAGTATTTAAATTTTATGTATTCAGAAAGGTCAAAATAATTTTTTTAGCATTTAAAATTTAAAAAGTCACAAAATTAACTTTTCGAAAAATGCAGTTCAACTTTAAAAAAAAAATAAAAAATAAAAGATGGAAAAAAGCTTTTCGCAATAACACTCATATTATTTTATTCAGGAAAGTCAAAATTTTATTTTGGTATTAAAAATTTAAAAAGTCAATATTTTTTTTTTACTGTCAGGCTCCCCTTAAGAAAAAGTTTAAAATGCGAACCCCACAGAATAGGCGAGTGAAGATGCTTAAAAATAACTGCAAATCTGCTTGATAAATTCTTGTTCAATGATTTGTAGATTCAAAGAAAAACATTTTTTACTCGATGGAATAATCACGAGCTACGAGCGGAAAAAAATAATGTACCGACATACTATACTTTAATGTTAAATAGGTAGATATATTACATATGGTTTTCGGGATCATGTAAAAATTCGTCTCAGTCTAAACTGCTCAAAAGTAATACCTGAGTTAAATGAATCCATCTCTTCTTTAGGATCTTTGTCTTCACAGGCATTACAGCCTTTAGGCGGTGGTTGTGATGAACTGCAGGACTGTCCAGAACGGTTGTTGAAGAAAAAGTTGATGCTTTTCTGAGTCATTGTATGCCGCAAAACCTAAAATAATGTTATAAATTTTCTCCTTAAACCCTAAATGTTTTTCATCACTGCCAAACCACACTACTCACTCACGATACTATAGATAAATAAGTTTATTTTAAACAGTTCTGTAGTATGGCTCACAAAATTTCTTGGACTTAAAAGCAAGACGTACAGCTCAGGGGCGCCCGCAGGGGGGGGGGGGGGCAGTAGGGGCAGTTGCCCCCCCTGATATTTTGAGTGAAAAATACGTTTAACATATAATTTGAAGAAAATTACACATAACTTATTAACAACTGCAACGGTAATTAATTATTGTTCAAAATAATTGGATGATCGACGATCATAGCTGGATGATGTGTCAACTCAGCTGCCGGCTGCCACTCTAGTCTGAGACTCTCCCACCTCCACGGTCTCTTCCCGCCCGCTCCCTCCCCTACACCATGCCGGACATCGCTCACATTCCGTTGCCCGCCGTAGAGTACTAGCGCCTAGACAGGCTCGTACTATGCACCAGAATCTTCCTGCGCATGCGCGACAGGCCTAGAGGCGGAGGGGAAGGTGAAGCGAGGACGGTGTGGAAGAGTTGAAGGGGTGGGGAGCGCGGAACTTGGAAATAATATAAAAAAAGAGTGCGCGTATAATGACCTTGGAAAGGGTCAGGGCAACGCCTCCTATAGGACAGGCCTCAGAACAGGTTGGTGCGGGTGCTCTGACGTCACGCAACTTGGGCATTGTCCCTCCACGCTGGAAGACATTCCACTGCGGGCCAGGTAAACGCGTACCGGTCAGTGTGTTCCAAACCTAACTGTGAGAGGCACGAAGCCTTGCTGTGAGAGACAATGGTGTCAATTAAATCGCTGTTTAATATTTTAAATATGTGCGTGTAAGTAGAGTGTGCTGTAAAAATGGTGAATAAATGTTGCGTGCCCAACTGCAAGGGAAACTATCCGGGCTCTTCGGCAGTGTCGGTATTTAGCATACCGAAAGAAGAAAAACTACGAAAAAAATGGTTATCAGCAATACCACGGGATTTTGAACCTTCCGTACATTCGAAGGTGAGTATTACATACTTCAAATTACATAATATCAGTAACATTTGCGTAATAACACTTAGGGTAGCAGCCTGATAAATACTCTCAAAATAACAAGAATTTATTTTTTGAATCTAAAAATGTATACATAACGTCATCAAAATGGTTTGAAAATTTAAAGTAAAGTTATTTTTTTTTAAATCGTGTTTGCAATAATTACTTGACGATGGATACGCGTTGTTAGAATTGCTTATTTTACCCGCATTCCTTCCAAGCAGGCTACGGTTTACTTACATAATTCTTTTAAATATTATTCTACTTTTAGAAACTAGCATATTGCCGTCGGGAAACGCTACGCTAATTTCAGGAGTTATGACTACAGCGCTGAAATGATATAATACTTCTATTTGATAAATTTTAAGCGAAACATACTTTCGCCCGTTCTCTAGTGTACACACATGACATTATTTTTAATGCAAAAAAAATAGTTTTTCTAAATGACACTCATGACATAGGGGAAGTAATTAGCTACAATAATATAAATGTTACATTTGAAAAGCTCGACGTTTAAGTAAAAGCCTTATAGTAATGAGTAAAGTAATTTTAAAAGAGGAAATGGATAATTATAATCCAGTGTGTGTAAATAGGCTTGGTATAGAAAAGGTAAACTTATTTTTTTAATTCCAACAAATGAACATTGTTACTTTTATTACAGAATGACTTTCACGACATTTTCAATCTGATCTGTACACAATATTTACGTTCATACTTCATAGTGATTACATTTATTAGTAATTGAATTTTTGTCCATGTCACAATTTTGACTGTTGAAACATTTTATGAAAGTTTCGAAAAATTTAATTTAGAGCATGAGATTTAATTACTGAAACTCGCAGTGTTTGTTTCGCGCTGACCCTATATAGCTGAACAGCACAGGTTAATGTAATCACAATATTTAATATATTTTTGAATAGACAGAGAACCAAATTAAGGTAGGCCCAGTTAAGAAAAGAATGACGTAATTGACAACACGGCACACATTACAATTCTTTTCCTAGTATTCGACTGTAATAAAATATTAAAAATATTGAAAGTACTAACATTAAATGAACGCCATGTTTTAATTGTGTGGCGAAATTATTTCTAATTTGTGTTTTAACTTGAATATAAGGTTGTAGGTGTTTGAAATGAAATCAACATTTTTTAATTGATCTACATTTGCCGTAAATACACAGGAATTAACTACAATTTCGATTCTTGTATTACGAAATTTACGTCTGTAAGAGATTTATTGTTTGCTATGATAGCACTCCAATTCCATCATAGCTCACATTCAGATGATGCAATTATTATATATTTTCTAATTTAAAGTGATCCTTGGATTGAAGATTTTCTTGCAAATCGACCTTATTTTGTGCAACTAATAAAAGTGAATGTTGATAATTTGCCAGTCCTGCTGTAAAATAATAAATTTTTGAGCCCTGCCGTTGCTTTTAAAAACTCGTTTTCAAATATGCCTACTTCAATATAATTTACGTGAAAAATGATTTGGCCTATACATTAGCATTTATATATTCTCGCCGGGGATTTCCTTTAGTGCATAAAGTGGCAACAGTATGCTTCAAATATTGGAAAATTTATTAAAACAGTCTTGGTTAATAATGAAAGTTGCAATTGTGGAATTACAGAAATAATGCAGTAATTAAAGTCTGTAGCATCACTATGTTAAAATCATATTTTAGACCAAATTTACAATGTGTTCTATATGTTAATGAAATTATATTCATAAGATAAAATTGCAACCAAAATTATTTATTCAGTATAAAACTTATCTTCAATATTGTCGTAATGTACCCATTAAGAGTATAATCTTTCATAATACAATAAAACTAATATAGAGAGGTGTTCTAAATAAACATCAATGTTTCACTATCGTAACTTAATTCATTATAAATTATTAAACTTGAAGTATGAGAATCCACACGAGAGTTATAGTTTATAACCGATTTTCAGAGTCACAAAAGTAATAAATAAATAAAAACATATAAATACAAATTTTTAGAATCAAAGTTACGTCAGGCTAAAAAAATGTTGGTTAATAGAAAAAGATGTTACCATTATGAAAAGCACTTGCATGTATTTTTTACTTTCACTGACGAAGCGGATAAAACATAAACTAAATATGTCACGTCTGAATCATACAAAATTTGTTTTTTGAAATATCTTGTATAGAAAGTTTTATGATAGTTCGCGGCGTGTCATGTTGCTAAGATATATATAGTTATTATTAAACTGGTAATATTGTTCACATTTATTGCAATAATTGTTAAACAGTTACATATAGAAGAACCACAGGTAATCAACGCCTTACTCAGCTATGTTTAATTAAAAACATGTACGAAAATAGTTACCAAATTTTCTTGAGATAATCGCCGTCTTAGATTGGATTATATGTACTGTACGTTCATTTTCTTTGTTGTTACACTTGTCAAACATGCGTATATGTAAAGAAGTTATAAAAATTTCATAAACATAATGTTAAGTGCAGTATTCGTTCCACACACGATCTATAAGGTGAATATAAGATAATTCGAAGGCAAGCTCTGGTGAGAGCGCGATTCCCAAGTTTCCTGACGTCACAAACCGGTTTCCGGGCCTGTCCTATAGGAGGCGTTGGTCAGGGAGAGCCCTATCTGTAAAGAAATTTGCACAGTTTCCTAACACTTTGAAGGCATCAGCGCGAGAATCACCCTTACAATGTGGATGCGCCAACAAACATACAGTCTAAATGATATAAGAGAACATGTATACGCCTGGAATCACAAACCACAGAGGCAGTGATGCGTGTTGAGAATGATAATGTAGACATATGTATATGTATATTTCCAGTCCATTGTTGGAATTATTTCATGCTATTTCTTCAAATTTAAATATATGTTTAAATTGAATTTAACTTTATTTTGAAGTTTAGTCTATACTAATCCTGTATCAAAGTTATAATGGCATTAGATTTTATAAACAAATTTTAAGATTGCCTGTTTTATATCATGATCTGTGTAGTGATTAAATGCAAGAAAAAGCTGAAAGCCTTAAAAGTCGTTAAAACACTAAATCCATTCATCCATACACATATAATAAATCCTAAAGTGTGTTTGTTGGTGTTGGTTTATTATGTTTTATTGGTTTATTTGTCCATCTTTAACGCTTCAACGGAGTGACTGATCGACCTGATTTTTGGTGTGCAGACAGTTTAGAGGCCCGATAAAAACATAGGCTACTTTTTATCCCGGAAAAATGTACGGTTCTTGTGAGATAGATCTGGAGCGTAATAATGTAATTACTTCTTCATGCTGAAATGGCTGAAAGGATTTTGCCATTGCATTGTTGAAACTTAATTTCCTAGTGATATGCATGTCTTCAAGATATACACATATTAATGGTTTATTTTTAGGTTACCTGGGTTTGAATTGATAGTTGTCAGGGAAATCAAGCTTTGATTACATATTGTTTATATGGTTTCATTGATTTAGCTTTGTGATTTGGTTTCGTTGTCTCGGTGTAGTTTAGATTTATTCTATGGTATTTTTCTCATTTGATATTGGTAGCTATCTCCATGAAAATCCTAAAGAACGAATACGAAATTATGTAAACCTGAGGTTAGATACAATTTTAAAAATGATGTAACTGATAAAAAAAACTGCTTTTCCGGCACTATTGGTTAAATGAATACAATTGGTTGGCTTACTCTGAAATTGCCAAAGGTGCATTTTGTAAGTTGTGTGTTTTGTTTAAGCCACGAGTGAGTCATGGTAGTTATCAGGGTGGTTTTATTACATGTCCCTTTAATAATTACGAAAAATTTCATTAAAGTGCAAAATTACATGCAGGTTCGGCATGGCATCAGGAGGCTTTGGAAAAGTCTACTAAATTCTTGTCTATCATGAAATGTGAACAGAAAAGTATTGATGTTCTGGTAAATGAAGGGCTAGATCAACAGATAGAAGCAAACCGAAAAAAGATACATCTAATACTGTCATCTATCCTTTTTTGTGCTCTCCATGATCTACCGTTAAGAGGAAAACAGACAAGCACGCAGTTTTTAACGACTTGCTGAGTTTTCGGGAAGAGTCAGGTGACGTTACTTTGGCAGACCACTTAAAGAATGCACCAAAAAATGCCACCTACATCTCACACAGAGTTCAAAATGAACTAATTGAAACCAGCGCAACAGTTTTAAGACATGATATTATTGAAAAAGTAAAGAGAAATGAAATATTCTCAATTTTGGCTGATGAGACTATGGACACTTCAGGAACAGAACAGTTGTCACTGGGAGTAAGATATTTAGACAAGACTGAAAATTGTATTAAGGAAGATTTTCTGGGTTTCACACCCTTAAAAGGTGGTTTAGATGCCGAAAACGTGGCAAACGCGATTACTTCTACCTTAAAAACATGGGGCTTAAACTTGAATAATGCTGTTGGCCAGGGATATGATGGATGCAGTACAATGGCTGGACATGTTACAGGGGTACAAAAAAGAATAAATGACGAGTATCCTATGGCTTTATTTTTCCATTGTTCAAGGCATAGTCTCAATTTAGCTGTCCACGATTCAAACACATTGTCACAGATTAGGAATACTGTAGGGACAATAAAAGAGACAGTTAAGTTTTTTTCGAAAAAATGGGCAGAGAAGAGAAATTGTTGGCATACTTCAGATGCTCTGTGAGACCAGGTGGACAGAAAAATATAAGTCAATTAGAAAGTTCAATAACAAGTTTGTGGACATTATGCAATCACTTGAAACCATGTACACAGATGGAAACAAAGATACAAGGCAGAAGGCTTTCCAGCTTCACTGTGCATTTACAGCATCAACATCTCTAATCTATTTGCAGATCATAGCCCAGCATTCTGGAATACTTGAGGTTGTGAGTCAATTGCTTCAAAGTCCGAGAGTTGATTTGTTGAGAGTATCAAACCATATTCAACAGTTAATTTCCACCTTCGAAACTTACAGAGAAGAAAGTGTCCAAGAGTTTGACAAAATAATGAAGATGGTTGAAAAAAATACTGAAGTTCTAAGCGTTAGTCTTTCAAAACCTCGAGTAGTACAAAAGCAAACACATCGTGCAAATCAGCCTACCGAAACAATCAATGAGTACTACAGATTATCAATATATCTTCCCTACTTGGACTGCTTGATACAATCGTTGAAAGACAGATTCTCCATCCGTCATCGGGCTGCATTTGAAATTTTCAAGTTGCACCCAAGAGAAATAAAAAGAATGTCAAAGGAAGAATAAGAAAAATCCATGGAAGAAGTTGGTAAAATATATTCCAAGCTATTGGACAATTTCCAGAACGAGGTCACTGTATGGTACACTCTCTGGAAAAATTCTCAGACCAATGATGAAGACTTTAAAAAAATGCATTTTATAGACATACTACAACATGAGCACACCTATTTTTTGCCTGCAGTGGCAAAATTTCTTCAGATTGCATTATGCTTACCACCAACAACCTGCACGGTCGAAAGGTCGTTCAGGTAAGCCAACAAAATAATATTTAATAGACATATGTATGAATGAACGAATCTATTTAAACATTGAGGTGAATTAAAATGGAACTATTTTAAACACAATTAATCAAAATAAAACTTCATATATAAATTAAGCGTCGAAGTAATAGTGTTAACAAGTAATGTTGCGGCAGAACTATTTACGCTATAAAACAATTTTTTTTTATATTCTAAAAACCATCTCATCTATTAAACAGTTTAGCTTGTACCCTTAAAAATTCTACAAATAAATAATTATATAGTTATAATTTTTACATTTTTATGCACTTTTACTTTTGGTAGTAACTAGTAAAAGCAAATAGGCCTACATATGCCTACATTATGAATTTACTTTAAATTCATATGTTTACTTGTTCTTGCTCTATTATCTCTTGGCAATAACTAATCTTAGAATGTTTGATCCACAGCACTCTCAGACGAGTAAAGACATGGATAAGAAGCACGATGTCAAATAGTGGCCTGAGTGGACTGTGTCTTCTCTCTGCCCACAGAGGCAAATTAAAGAAGACAAGAACAATTTCATTGAAAAAGTTGTTGACGCATTTGCCGTTGACTCCAGAAGCGTTCACTTCCTGTTAAAATGAAAAATTTGTGATTGTGTGAAGAATAGTAATAAACAGACAGTTAGGTTTCCTTGAAAATTGTTTGTATTATTTTTTCAATCCCTATATTTAGTGTATAAAATTATGAAACAGCTGACTTTGCCCCCCCTGGGAAAAAATCCTGCGGGCGCCCCTGGTACAGCTGTTGAATGATGACTGATGTGGAAAGCGCTCTGCACGTCAGGTCCTTACCGTTAGGTAAACGAGGCTGGGTGAATGCAAGGGTCTGAAGGCCAGGTAGACAAGGGTGGACAAAAACGGAGCATAAGCTACTGCAACGAGCGGAATCATTTACTGGTCTTATATCCCACAATAATATTTCCGCTATCAGCACTGTGAAACGTGAATATTTATAAGAAAACAAGAACAGTTGCCGTATTTATTGTGCCTGTACACTTATCGAAAAGTCTTAATTTATTTGAGAATAAGGTAACGCACAGACAAGAAAATCCCACAAAACCACTTAGCATTGCAATGAAGACAATGCCTCTTGTTCATCTGATGCAAAGGCCGGGCAAAACCATCACTTTGCCCGGCCATGAAATGTTATGGCCGGGCAGTCGCCTGGGTCGCCCCTCCGGTTCCTACGCGCCTGAGTACGATTAAAACGTTCTACAACCCCTGCTTTTATCTCGGTGAATGTGGAATAATGGTTTATTGCATGTTTTTTCATAAGAGCCTGGAATTTACAATTATAGAATTCTTTTCCATTATCAGTCATTAAGTTCTTAGGTGACGAACTTAATTTAAAAACATGTTCCATGGCTACAGCCACATCATTAGAGTTTTTACTTTTAACACGCTCTGCCCACGCCCGTTTTGAATAGACGTCTATAACAGTAAGCAGATACTTGTACCTGCCATTCGCTTTAGAATAAGTAATCATATCAAAAAAATCCGCCTGAAATAATTCTAAAAGTCCTAATGACAGAACACTTCGTCTAGGAAAAGTACGTCTCGCAGGCTTATGTAATTCTTTTGCAATAGCTCGACGACTCATTTCGAGATGTATCCGTCAGTAGTATACGATAGGGCATCCGGGGACAGGATTCAGGATGTGGAGCCGGAGCCAGTGTCCGCCATCTTTGATTGTGATGTAATGGGACACAGCGTAACGGGACGAGTAGGACATTGACATTTGACTCTCAAAACTAGTCAAAATTGGGCAAAAATTGCCCAAAATTCCTCAAAATCCACCAAAATTTCAATTTTTTTAGAAAAAAATTCCGCCAAAAATTCTCAAAAAATTCCACAAATCAAAAATTTCTCTTTTCGAGGGAAAAATTTCCCGTTTCGAGGGAAAATTTCCCGTTTTATTCCTTAAAAATACCAGCAGCTAGAAATGTCCATATGTAGGCTTAAGCATCCATGTCTACAGCCTACGATAAGCCTCTGATGTCATCATGGATAATGACGTCACCGTTGCAATATTCGTTACGGTCGCCATCTTTAACTTTTTTATTTATTATCCGATTTTAACGAATTTTTTTTTAAAAAATTATAAAAAAATTCAAATAATAAAAATTTAATAAAAATATTTAAAAAACATACATTTACGACACGGAGCTCGGAGTCCTCGGTTCGAACCCGGTGAGGACGAAAATAAAATAAAAATGGCGACCGATCCTTCCTCCACGGAAGTCACCTACAGACTAACCTACCACCAATAACAAGGTCAACTAGTATGATGTCATGTCCGCCATTTTGTCTTTGTCTGCTGGAAACCATCATCATGTATTCGTCTGCTAGAGTGCGCTGACGGCATGTTAGTTGAATTCTCACCCGCTAGAGTGCAGTAATCATTTATTATTGCTGTGTCACCCGCCATCTTGTCATTTGGCCGCCTTCTTGGAATCGTGTAATTATTTAGCTAGGCATTCGGGAAAAATTCCAAAATTCACCAAAAAATTGGCCATCATTTTACAGATTGATTCGATCAGTTTCAGTCCTTGGTTCGATACCCGATCGATGCAATAATGTTTAATTTTATGTAAAAAAAAAAATAATTTCAATAAACCATGTTCAACATTCTTAAAAAGACTTTAAAACCTCTACTACCATCATCCTATAAGCCATCAACACCACCATCTTGGAAAATTCGTAATTATATTGCTAGAGATTCGGGAAAAAGTTCAGAAACCATTAAATAAATTCCCAATCAATATACTGATTAATTAGATCGACTAAGGTCCTTGGTACGATCTGGGATGATGCAAAAAAATTAAATATAACATCAATTTAACATAATAGTAACAGGTTCGAGGAATTAAACACCGCAAGTTCTTTTACAAACATAATATTTATTACATAATTTCTATTCTACTACAGGATCACTTACGAAAGCTAGCAAATTTATAATCAATCATTTAGTTCCGCATTGGTGTGAAATGACTAATTCTTAGCTCCAATCGGTTTATACTAGACAGAGTCCAACCAGAACCTTTACTGACATAGTTCTCCTCTTCTTCACAGAGTTTCTGGATACCGTTTTTAATAGTTTGCTTCACATCGTCAGAAATGTAAATTACTGCAGCCGATGTCTTGAATGCACACTTCTTCACTTTGTCATCTAACGGATCTGGCTTTCCATATAGACAGTCTAACCACAAGTTATATTTTAATGGACCGTTTGTTGCTACGTCATCAGTAAGCTGATTGATTATGTACTGTCTGATATCATCAAGAAAAGTACAAATGTCCTTCGACTCACCGAACGTATTTATATAATAGTAGTCTTTCAACGTTCCACGAAATGCAGACTGCGCCAAGTAGAAGCCATTATCGTTTACTTATAATGCACCGAACACAGTCTTAGATTTATTTTCATGTTCAGACGTCATAGCAATCGGTTTCTGCACATCTGTTTTTTTGCTTGTACGCTCACGAGTCACCAATCTAAAGCGAGGAGTCGAAATGTCGGCAGGTAGTTCAGTTTTTCGCATGTCGACGCAAATTATCAATTCGAGTAAACCATTTAAGGCACTCATCACAGCGAAACTTCATGCGAGAAGGATTCTTCATGCATTTGCTCCGCTCATGTCTTCGTGCATCATGGAAAAATGCGAACGACGTATCACAGTAGCTGCAAGGATGCCTAGTTGAAGACAAACCCGAACCAGATGACGATGTAAATGTGGTTGTACCATTTCCAGGCATTCTCTTATGCACATCGATGCATCGTTGTTGCACCGATACCTTTACTTTCTGCCGCTCCGCAGGGCCTTTACATGTCTCCAAGTGATGCTTCAAATTAGCATTTCTTGTAAATTGCTTGTGACACTTAATACAGCCAAACATTTTACGATAAGGGTTCTTAGCACATTCTCTCTTCTCATGTTGACGAGCATTGCTGATGTTTGAGAAACTCTTTTCACAGTAAGGACATCGATGTTCGTTAGCTGTTGAGGATTCGTAATCCATTGAAGTCTCCATCGAGGGCGATACAACGTCCGTTGAGGTTTCCTGTACAGGCAGCACTACCGGCATTAAAGTCTCTTCTGCTGGTGGTATCATGTCTGTCGAAGTCTCCTCCAGTATTGTCGTCGTCGTTGCCAACGGGATCTGCTCCATCATCTTCGTTGCTGACGTCAAGGTTCCGGTAGACGATGGTACAACGTCCATCGAGTTCGTCGTTAAAGACGGTAAATATGCCATGTAGTTCGCAAGTACAGGTAATTGACACGACTTATGCACCAGAAGAATCAAAATAGGTGATCCTTACACCGTCAACGCCAGTAAAAAACTGAACGAACTGCTGTCTAGGATTCGCTTATATACATGCATCGTATGGATTAATATGCTAGTCAAATCAAGAACCATTTACTATAATACTAGAGTCAAAACAACATTTAAAAAAGAAGATATATGATCCAAAAATTCGACGAGTTGTTATACGTTCGCGTCTCATGAATTCAATCTGTCCAACAGTCATTGACTCCAACGGCCTTTTGCTTCATCAGCTCCAATGATATTTGGCTAGAATGCTACGAGTCTAAGAGACTATGAGGCTACAAGTGTACAAGACTCCTCCAACTACCTTCAAGTGTATAAAGCTCCAAATGCTCCAACAGCTCTAACACGCAATGTACGCAATGTACGCGCAATACACGCAATTTACACGCAATAAATGTAATGAACACACAGTACACGTAGGAAACGAAATGAAGAAATAGTACACACAGTAAACGGAAAGAACACGTAATATTCATGCAATTGACGCACAGTACACGCAAAGTACACGCAATGTACGCAATGTACGCATTATATGCAATGTACACACAATGACTACGTTTCGTTCGCGCAGGACTAGCATTTAATGAAAAAGAAGCACGTTTGGACGGAAATTCTATAAAACGAAAGCTCATTTAACGAAAAGGCAGCACATTTGGGAGCACCGACAACGAAAAGACAGCACATTTGGAAGCACCGACAACGAAAAGGCAGCACCATCATCGAAAAGGCAGCACATTTGTCATTGGCTCCAATATTCATTGGCTCCAATATTGATTGGCTCCAATATTCATTGGCTCCAATATTGAATGGCTCCAATATTCATTGGCTCCATCAGTCATTGGCTCCAATGGCCTTTTGCTTCATCAGCTCCAATGATATTTGGTTAGTATGCTACGACTCTAAGAGACTATGAGGCTACAATTCTACGAGTGTACAAGACTCCTCCAACTACCTTCAAGTGTTCAAAGCTCCAACTACTCCAGCAGCATTATGTTATAAGATTACATGACTGCTTGTTTACATAGCTACAAGTCAACGAGGCTACTTGGCTACGTAGCTACAAGTATACGAGGCTCCAAGACATCATGACTACGCGACTACGAGCCATGAGGTAACGAGACTACGTGACTACGGGTATTCAAGTTTACGAGTCTGCGAGGCTACAGAGCTACGAAGCTTCTAGAACATAAGTTTACGAGACTGCGATGATACAGGACTTCAAGTCTACACGAGTACTTGACTACGAAGCTACAAGTCTACATGGCTCCAATTGAGGCATCTGTCTTCGACTGAATTTTCTCTTTGGCTCCAACAGCTACAGCTGTTATAATAGTACGTGGCTACTTGACTCCGAAGCTACAAGTCTACATGGCACCAATTGCGGCATCTGTCTTCGGCTGAATTTTCTCTTTGGCTCCAACTGCTACACTGCTGCCGTCAGCCGGGGTTTCGGGTGCGATTCCCGCGGCGAGTCTAAGGAGCTGTACGTGAAAATTGGGGTGTTTTCCGGGAGGGCGCCAGGCTAGCTCTGTCGTCTAACCGTGAGTGGGTCGATCGGCCCCAGCGTGTCCCCTAGACTCGGTGGCCTGACTTGGAAAGTAGCGACGGCCGGGTTAATCCCTGCACCGTAGAAAAAAAACCGACCGGGAGTCGCGTGGAGAGTTGCGTTGAAAAAGGTATTCGGTGATGACTATAGTTACCAGTCGTGAAGAATCAGAGAGACAAAACTTGAAGGCTCCCCACGGTATGCGCACGTCTGCTCCGGGCTGCGAGCTGATCAGAACTGCCTCAGGGGTTGGCGTGCGGAGAGGGGGACACTCCCTCCATGCACCAAGGTTACGCTGCTCGTCTCATTTGGGTGAAGACTTGGCGAGGGGTGCGTTCCACCAGCAGGAGCCAGTACTGCGGGCTGAGGCCGGGCTAATGGCCTTCGGTCGGTACGACGTCAGTTATAATATTACAAGGCTACTTTGTTACGAAGCTACACATCTACAAGGCTCCAATTATCGCATCTGTCTTCGTCGGCATTTTCTCTTTTGCTCCCACTGCTCCAACAGCCTTATGTTATACTAGCCGAACCCGCCCGCTTCGCTGGACGTAAAATAAGGTAACTGCATTGAAGGCATATAATTAAGTAATGAATGTTATATGCAAGAACCAATTAAAATTCGTATAGTAGTTGTGTAGAACACCGCGTACAAACAGACAGACAGACAAAAAACGAACTACTGTTTTATCATAGTAAGATAGGTAGATAGATTAATCTTAGATGTTCGCATCCATGCAGTATATGAAAAATCAGCATGCATAGCCCTATACCTATAACTATACGTAGCTGCTGCCCACGACTTTTTCCGCATGGAATTTTGTATTATCTTCCACCACTTAGAAATTTAAACATTATAACATAACAGTTGATACAGTTGTAGTAGTTTTCTTATGTTCACAAATGATAATTTTTCTCACCTTTATTTCAGTCTTTGCAATAAAAATATGTTACTACCTAAATTTTGGGTAAATATGTTTCTACTTTCAAATGTAATGTCGGTAAGACACTTCATAAAATTTCTTTGTAAACCACATTTACTGTTTTCCCGTCTTGAGCTAGAATGTAATGATTGTCTGCATTACTGACCTGCGAGCAAGCCACATACATCTGGCCGTGGGAAAAACAATCAGACTTTAGTCTACACCAGCTGCCTTAAGGCTCTGACCCTGAGACTTATTTATTGTCATCGCGAAACAAACTGCTATTGGAAACTGTGTGCGCTTGAACCCGAACGGGAAGTTATTCGGGATGATCGGTATGCGTGGTATGAAAACAGTTTCACCTGAGCCACATCCAGTAAGAATCTCAGCTTCGATTATATTTCGTTGTAGAGCAGTTACTTTAAGTCGGGTTCCATTGCACAATTTAGGGGGAGTAAGGTTCCTCAGAAGCATTTTTGGAACACCGACTTTGAGAACAATTTTGTGAACAGGAAGACCACTTGCAGTGAGAGAACTCAAAATCTCAACTGGATAATTAGTGGCGTCGTCCTGATTAAGGACGCTGTTAAACGATGTGTAAACCACTTCAGCCCCATTCAATTCGTTTAAAAAATTTTCATTGATTGCAACAGCTTGGTCATTTCTTGGAGTGAGTATAGCACGTTCACATAACCACGTATGTTCCTGATGTTGTATGTTTGACAGATCCCCGAATACCGAACGTATGAGTTCGTCTTCCGAAGATACGACTCTGCCAAGTATTTCTGGAAGCGTCACCTGACCGTGTTGCTCAGGGAGGGCACATTCTCCAACTTTTAATAGAACACCGGTAAATTCTTCCGCATGAGAATTACCACCCAGCTGTGCTCTCATGTTAGGTAATGTTTTGGTTGTATCAAATAGGAAAATAGATAATGTGTAACATTATTGGTGAATATTAAACAATGAAACCTACTTTATGTACTCGTTCCTTTCAGCTATGATTTCTTATATTTGCTGGCAGCTTAAAGAGATGGAAACCAACCCGAAAACTCACACAATAATAAAACACAAACTTGCAAATAAACACAACCTTACATATTGTAACAATTCCCAGAAAAACACGCAACCACAACAAACAAAGATCCTGATATAAATAAAGGAAATAATTTTGTAACGATTCATAGATTGATTTTCAGAGAGAGAGCGAGAGAGACACCTATTGAATGTCTATAAAACTAACTTTTTTTATGAGAGCAGATTTTCAAGAAATAAATCATGAAATCATTCAACGATAAAAGCTGTTTATTTAACTAAGCGGACGGGTTCGCCCCAAAGAGAAAATTGACGCGGCGAGACCTCGTGGACATAGAGAAATGACACACACTCACTATTTATATGTCTCTGAAACATGATTTTTTTCTGCAATTTAAATTGTAATATTCAAAAAGGGTATTGAAAATTGAAACAAATATGGCGACACTATAAACTGTCAGGATCTTTATTTTTTTTTACTCTCTACTTAGTTCCTTACAATAGCAAAACTTAATGGCTTCTTATAATGATTATATTGTATGACATAAAATTAAGATTTCTTTTCTTTCCTTGAGCCGATTTTGATGAAATAAAGCTTATATTTCTTTCTCTGCTACGCTCAAGTTAACTTAAAAACCCCATTAAAATTCGTATAGTAGTTTTGTAGAACACCGCGTACAAACAGACAGACAGAAAAAAACTACTGTTTTATTATAGTATATAGATGATTCCATTGATACTTTGTTACGTAGCTATAGGTCTACGAGGTTCCAATGCATCATGTTTACGAAGCTTCCAGAACACAAGGTTACGAGACTGCGAGGTCACAGGACTACGAAGCTTCCAGGACACGAGGCTACATGGCTACGAGACTACATGACTCTAACTGATTACAATAGCACCATTCAGTGGTGAGAGTTAGGTTATCTAATGCAAAGCAAATTGATGCAAGTAGTTCTGGCTGTCATCAACAGATGTAGCCACGTGTTGCTTGCAGGTAAATATTAATTAGTTATTTTATGTGGGATGCGGGATGCTCACTAACGATCGCAAAAGAAGGAGGGCTTCGCTAGACACCAAGGAGAAGGAAGTTCGTCTTACGTGTTAATGCTTCGCTGATGTCTCATGGCATATTATTTGACTGAGTAATGGTTGTTTATTTCTTTAATTCCACCTGGTAAAATTATTGCAAGTGTCAATTTATTAGCAGAAATTCACTAATTTAATGTAACACTGAATAAAATGACATGACTCATTAAGTAAATACCCTTCATGCAGAGATCGATTTCTCACAAATAATCAGCAGCACTCGGAGAAAATCATTAGTTGTCTAGCCAGGAATAACCAGAAGCACTTGGAGAAAACAGATTTTTTACATAAACAAATTCTGCTAGCTTCTGAACTTCTCATTGTTGAGCAAAGATAGAGTTCTAGTACAACCAGAATTTTATGTATTTTTTTTTCATTTTAAATTTTTTATTATTTATTTGATATTTATTAAAAAAAAAATTCCCTTTAATTTTATGATATCAAAGAAAACATGTGGTGGTTTTCTTCGTGTACTCACAATTATTCTTGTTATTATGTTTGCTCATGAATATTCTTTTCAATGTGTGTATGGTTTTAAGCTAATTATTTGACACTTGCAATAATTTTACCAGGTGGAATTAAAGAAATAAACAACCATTACTCAGTCAAATAATATGCCATGAGACATCAGCGAAGCATTAACATGTAAGACGAACTTCCTTCTCCTTGGTGTCTAGCGAAGCCCTCCTTCTTTTGCGATCGTTAGTGAGCATCCCGCATCCCACATAAAATAACTAATTAACATTTACCTGCAAGCAACACGTGGCTACATCTGTTGATGACAGCCAGAACTACTTGCATCAATTTGCTTTGCATTAGATAACCTAACTCTCACCCCTGAATGGTGCTATTGTAATCAGTTAGAGTCAGGTAGTCTCGTAGCCATGTAGCCTCGTGTCCTGGAAGCTTCGTAGTCCTGTGACCTCGCAGTCTCGTAACCTTGTGTTCTAGAAGCTTCGTAAACATGATGCATTGGAACCTCGTAGACCTGTAGCTACGTAACAAAGTATCCATGGAATCATATAACATAATGCTGTTGGAGCAGTGGGAGCAAAAGAGAAAATGCCGACGAAGACAGATGCGAAAATTGGAGCCTTGTAGATGTGTAGCTTCGTAATCAAGTAGCCTTGTAATATTAAAACATAATGCTGCTGTAGCAGTTGGAGCCAAAGAGAAAATTCAGCCGAAGACAGATGCCGCAATTGGTGCCATGTAGACTTGTAGCTTCGTAGTCAAGTAGCCATGTACTATTATAACATAATGCTGCTGTAGCAGTTAGAGCCAAAGAGAAAATTCAGACGAAGACAGATGCCTCAATTGGAGCCATGTAGACTTGTAGCTTCGTAGTCAAGTACTCGTGTAGACTTGAAGACCTGTATCATAGCAGTCTCGTAAACTTATGTTCTAGAAGCTTCGTAGCTCTGTAGCCTCGCAGACTCGTAAACTTGAATACCCGTAGTCACATAGTCTCGTTACCTCATTGCTCGTAGTCGCATAGTCATGATGTCTTGGAGCCTCGTATACTTGTAGCTACGTAGCCAAGTAGCCTCGTTGACTTGTAGCTATGTATACAAGTAGTCATGTAATCTTATAACATAATGCTGCTGGAGTAGTTGGAGCTTTGTACACTTGAAGGTAATTGGAGGAGTCTTGTACAGTCGTAGAATTGTAGCCTCATAGTCTCTTAGAGTCGTAGCATTCTAACCAAATATCATTGGAGCTGATGAAGCAAAAGGCCGTTGGAGCCAATGACTGATGGAGGCAATGACTGTTGGAGCCAATGACTGATGGAGTCACTAGACTGATGGAATCAATAGACTGATGGAACAATGGAATATTGGAGCCAATGAATATTGGAGCCAATGAATATTTGAGCCAATGAATATTGGAGCCAATGAATATTGGAGCCATTCAATATTGGAGCCAATGAATATTGGAGCCAATCAATATTGGAGCCAATGAATATTGGAGCCAATGACAAATGTGCTGCCTTTTCGATGATGGTGCTGCCTTTTCGTTTTCGGTGCTTCCAAATGTGCTGTCTTTTCGTTGCCGGTGCTCCCAAATGTGCTGCCTTTTCGTTAAATGAGCTTTCGTTTTATAGAATTTCCGTCCAAACGTGCTTCTTTTTCATTAAATGCTAGTCCTGCGCGAACGAAACGTAGTCATTGTGTGTACATTGCATATAATGCGTACATTGCGTACATTGCGTGTACTTTGCGTGTACTGTGCGTCAATTGCATGAATATTACGTGTTCTTTCCGTTTACTGTGTGTACTATTTCTTCATTTCGTTTCCTACGTGTACTGTGTGTTCATTACATTTATTGCGTGTAAATTGCGTGTATTGCGCGTACATTGCGTACATTGCGTGTTGGAGCTGTTGGAGCATTTGGAGCTTTATACACTTGAAGGTAGTTGGAGGAGTCTTGTACACTTGTAGAATTGTAGCCTCATAGTCTCTTAGACTCGTAGCATTCTAGCCAAATATCATTGGAGCTGATGAAGCAAAAGGCCGTTGGAGTCAATGACTGTTGGACAGATTGAATTCATGAGACGCGAACGTATAACAACTCGTCGAATTTTTGGATCATATATCTTCTTTTTTAAATGTTGTTTTGACTCTAGTATTATAGTAAATGGTTCTTGATTTGACTAGCATATTAATCCATACGATGCATGTATATAAGCGAATCCTAGACAGCAGTTCGTTCAGTTTTTTACTGGCGTTGACGGTGTAAGGATCACCTATTTTGATTCTTCTGGTGCATAAGTCGTGTCAATTACCTGTACTTGCGAACTACATGGCATATTTACCGTCTTTAACGACGAACTCGATGGACGTTGTACCATCGTCTACCGGAACCTTGACGTCAGCAACGAAGATGATGGAGCAGATCCCGTTGGCAACGACGACGACAACACTGGAGGAAACTTCGACAGACATGATACCACCAGCAGAAGAGACTTTAATGCCGGTAGTGCTGCCTGTACAGGAAACCTCAACGGACGTTGTATCGCCCTCGATGGAGACTTCAATGGATTACGAATCCTCAACAGCTAACGAACATCGATGTCCTTACTGTGAAAAGAGTTTCTCAAACATCAGCAATGCTCGTCAACATGAGAAGAGAGAATGTGCTAAGAACCCTTATCGTAAAATGTTTGGCTGTATTAAGTGTCACAAGCAATTTACAAGAAATGCTAATTTGAAGCATCACTTGGAGACATGTAATGGCCCTGCAGAGCGGCAGAAAGTAAAGGTATCGGTGCAACAACGATGCATCGATGTGCATAAGAGCATGCCTGGAAATGGTACAACCACAGTTACATCGTCATCTGGTTCGGGTTTGTCTTCAACTAGGCATCCTTGCAGCTACTGTGGTACGTCGTTCGCATTTTTCCATGATGCACGAAGACATGAGCGGAGCAAATGCATGAAGAATCCTTCTCGCATGAAGTTTCGCTGTGATGAGTGCCTTAAATGGTTTACTCGAATTGATAATTTGCGTCGACATGCGAAAAACTGAACTACCTGCCGACATTTCGACTCCTCGCTTTAGATTGGTGACTCGTGAGCGTACAAGCAAAAAAACAGATGTGCAGAAACCGATTGCTATGACGTCTGAACATGAAAATAAATCTAAGACTGTGTTCGGTGCATTATAAGTAAACGATAATGGCTTCTACTTGGCGCAGTCTGCATTTCGTGGAACGTTGAAAGACTACTATTATATAAATACGTTCGGTGAGTCGAAGGACATTTGTACTTTTCTTGATGATATCAGACAGTACATAATCAATCAGCTTACTGATGACGTAGCAACAAACGGTCCATTAAAATATAACTTGTGGTTGGACTGTCTATATGGAAAGCCAGATCCGTTAGATGACAAAGTGAAGAAGTGTGCATTCAAGACATCGGCTGCAGTAATTTACATTTCTGACGATGTGAAGCAAACTGTTAAAAACGGTATCCAGAAACTCTGTGAAGAAGAGGAGAACTATGTCAGTAAAGGTTCTGGTTGGTCTCTGTCTAGTATAAACCGATTGGAGCTAAGAATTAGTCATTTCACACCAATGCGGAACTAAATGATTGATTATAAATTTGCTAGCTTTCGTAAGTGATCCTGTAGTAGAATAGAAATTATGTAATAAATATTATGTTTGTAAAAGAACTTGCGGTGTTTAATTCCTCGAACCTGTTACTATTATGTTAAATTGATGTTATATTTAATTTTTTTGCATCATCCCAGATCGTACCAAGGACCTTAGTCGATCTAATTAGTCAGTATATTGATTGGGAATTTATTTAATGGTTTCTGAACTTTTTCCCGAATCTCTAGCAATATAATTACGAATTTTCCAAGATGGTGGTGTTGATGGCTTATAGGATGATGGTAGTAGAGGTTTTAAAGTCTCTTTAAGAATGTTGAACATGGTTTATTGAAATTATTTTTTTTTTACATAAAATTAAACATTATTGCATCGATCGGGTATCGAACCAAGGACTGAAACTGATCGAATCAATCTGTAAAATGATGGCCAATTTTTTGGTGAATTTTGGAATTTTTCCCGAATGCCTAGCTAAATAATTACACGATTCCAAGAAGGCGGCCAAATGACAAGATGGCGGGTGACA
The DNA here is from genome assembly GCF_032445375.1 of Bacillus rossius redtenbacheri. Lineage (NCBI taxonomy): Eukaryota > Metazoa > Arthropoda > Insecta > Phasmatodea > Bacillidae > Bacillus > Bacillus rossius. The sequence continues at coordinate 24,026,073 of NC_086338.1, read as the reverse complement.
CAGCAATAATAAATGATTACTGCACTCTAGCGGGTGAGAATTCAACTAACATGCCGTCAGCGCACTCTAGCAGACGAATACATGATGATGGTTTCCAGCAGACAAAGATAAAATGGCGGACATGACATCATACTAGTTGACCTTGTTATTGGTGGTAGGTTAGTCTGTAGGTGACTTCCGTGGAGGAAGGATCGGTCGCCATTTTTATTTTATTTTTGTCCTCACCGGGTTCGAACCGAGGACTCCGAGCTCCATGTCGTACATGTATGTTTTTAAATATTTTTATGAAATTTTATTATTTGAATTTTTTTATAGTTTTTTAAAAAAAATTCGTTAAAATCGAATAATAAATAAAAAAGTTAAAGATGGCGACCGTAACGAATATTGCAACGGTGACGTCATTATCCATGATGACATCAGAGGCTTATCGTAGGCTGTAGACATGGATACTTAAGCCTACATATGGACATTTCTAGCTGCTGGTATTTTTAAGGAATAAAACGGGAAATTTTCCCTCGAAACGGGAAATTTTTCTCTCGAAAAGAGAAATTTTTGATTTGTGGAATTTTTTGAGAATTTTTGGCGGAATTTTTTTCTAAAAAAATTGATATTTTGGTGGATTTTGAGGAATTTTGGGCAAATTTTGCCCAATTTTGACTAGTTTTGAAGGTCAAATGTCAATGTCCTACTCGTCCCGTTATGCTGTGTCCCATTACGTTTATCCAAGATGGCCGCCGTGACGTCACAATCAAACATGGCGGACACCGGCTCCGGCTCTACATTTTGAATCCTGTCCCCGGATGCCCTATTGTATACTACTTCCGTCTTCCTGTAATTCTTCAAGTATGGATATTATTTCATTTTGGTGTGAAGTATTCCCTGCTTCTTTAGACGCAAGCAGCAAGCGAAACCGATCTACAAGTTCATTCGGATTATTCTAAAATATGTGCGACAGTCTTTTTTTTATCAAATAATTTACTAACTAAACCGTGTGCCGTAAATTAGGCATTTCGGCACGTTTTTTTATGTTTGTTGTTATAATTTTAAATTATTTTTGGAAGTTTTATTTTTATTATAATCTGGTTACTAAAGGGGTGATTTACTCTTTTTTTGGCACGTGTACTCTACGTAGTTAAACTTTGTGCCGAAGCACCTTTCTCAGGGACCTATCTGATATTTTGCTAGTCTAATGTGGACTTTAGCAGACCGGATGACATTTCTCTCGCCTGCAGTCACGTCCCGGGTTTGTAATATTAATTCCCTGCATGACTAAAATCACATAGAGCAGTTTCAGGCCTGCAAGCTCTATTTCTCAGAGACCTGCTGAGAGTAGCGAGTCTCGGCACGAACGAGTCTCCCGTAGACGCTCGTTCCCAGCGTCGTTGCGCTTTTCTGTCCAGCCTCCCTTCTTTCCCCCTCAGTTCTGAGAAATTAACCTAGGACCATTGACCTGATGTGAACCCCGCATAGGCGGTGGCCTACTCCAAGGACATTCTCCCTTGCCCTAAAGAGCCCCCCCACGACACCTAGCGGCAGAAACTGTAACGTCTTCACTTGGCGCCAGCTCGTGGAGCTGACGCCCGCGACACCTTTGGGCGATCTTGTTAACTCCCCCCTTGATGTCCCCTTTAGGCCACCAGAGTGCACCACCAGCTACGCCATAAGGGCTTATGCTTTCTCCTCGCGGCCTGTAATAGTCGATTGTATGTAGCTTTCTGTGCCCGCTGGTAGAGAGAGTGGCAGTTTCTCTTCGGCGCGAACAACTGACGTCGTGCTTACGACCACTTCGGGCACCTCCGGATATGTTCGGTCCAAAGCCGAACCTTCCCCCTACTTTTCCCTTGGGCCCTAGCGCCCGTTTTAATTAGGAGCCTTGTCCGCCATCGCCACACTTAGTACTCTGACCTCGGCTACTTAGGGGAAAGTGGTGAAATACCGCACAGGTGGGCAATACCGCACAGCCCCTTTTTTGTGTTAACTGTAGGCTGAGCGCTGCCTTGTACGTGGCACGCTCTAGCGGGAGAGTGGGTGAACTAAGTAGTAAGAGACTTTTTTGGTAGTAGCCGTATGAGTGTCGCGACCTGCTCCGAAAGTTTTTTTTAACATTTCCTTCTTATTTTGTTGTTTCTTATTTAAGAGGTAAGTACTATTTATATTCAATTTAAGTTTAATTCATATTGTCACGCGGTAAAATTTTACGTGTAGGGTTTATTGAATTTGGCTTTACGCATGTAGTGCTTTGTGAGCCCGCGTGAGTTCCTGACACTTGTTTGCGACACTCGGGCTTTGACTTTTGTTTTCCTGGCGCGGTAGATTGCTAACGCTCTCTGTTTTTCTGGGACGGTGACGTGATTCGCCGCCCGAGAGCCTGGCCAGCTGCGAGGGCGATTGCGACAAAATGGTGTGAGGCTAGGGTATGTCTAATTGTAGGGTGTGTGTTATTTTTTTTTAAATTTGTTTGGTGTAATGGTGATGTTTGGTTTTAACCATATCTGTTTCAGGGGTCACGAGGTACAGCCAGGTTATTTATAAATGTTTTAAGCATGAGAAAGTATTACTATTAATTTATTTTTTTTTAAATTTGGCCTATTCTGTAATGGTAATCATTTTCTTTTTTTTCAGCCAGTGTTTGAGATAAGTGTTTATGTTTATCAGCAAGGAACAACATATTCAGGTGTTTTAATTTGCATACCTTCCATTTTCAGGTTTTAATTAGAGGAGTGGAGACAGAAAGCCTACTCACATGTACTCTGAATAAATGTAGAAATGAAATGGTCTTGTTATAGAGTTAAGTATTTTAATTAAGTTAAGTAATTTTTTTTTTACAAATTGCACTTTAGTATTTCATTTGATTTTTTTTTTTTTTGGTATTGTGTGTGTAATTATAAGCAGTTGATTTAAGATTTTTTTTTTTTTTAAGCCAGGTTAGGTAGGAGGCTGAATGTTTATCAGGAGCATGATTATTTTTTTTAGTTTAAGTATGTCCACACACTGAGTATTCTGTTTATTTTTTTTTGTGTTTGGGCATGTATTATCAATACACTCTTAGCCTATGTACTGACGACAAGACAGGGATACCTGATATTTGTGGCAATAGTAGTTCAGATGAGGAGCCCCTGGTAAAGATACAAGAAAAATTGCATTTGTTAAACTCAGCACCTAGAGGAGACCACCACGACACAATGGAGGCAGGAAAATTTTTTGTGGAACCTAGCTATTTTTGGGGGAGACAAATAGAAGATGTCGATGAGTTTATAAAACAGTTTAGAAGAGCAGCCAAGGTCAATGGCTGGAATGACCAAAAATGTATTGCGTATTTACCCACATTTCTCAGGGGACCAGCTAGCCGCTGGTATGACAGTTATGAGTCAACATTGGAAAATGCGAAAACTTTTGATGAATTAGCCACTGCTTTAAAGGCTGCTTTTGTTCGTGTAGGTCAGGTAGAAGACCTGGAAATAAGACTTCAATCAAGAGTACAGGGTGGGGAGGAACCATTTGAATCTTTTATTTACGACGTTCTTCACCTTTGTAATCGGCTTGACCCCAAAATGCCAGAAGCCAATAAAGTGAGATATTTATTAAGAGGCTTACGACCGGATATTGTGGAGAAAGTTATGCTGTTTCCTAACAACACAGTAGACCAGTTGCTAGGAAATTTAAGAAACATTGAGGCAGGTCTATACTATGCGAAGAGTCATGATAGATTAAAGGGAAGTGGGGCTGTAAAACCAGAACAAGTTCCTGTTCGAAATATCAGGGAGGCAGACACAATGGATTCAAAAATAGAAAATAGCCTAATGGAGTTTGGGAAACAGTTAAAACAGTTGCGCGGAGAAATGGAAGCTCTGAGATTCTATTCTACACCCACCCAAAACTTCAGACCTAGCAGAGAAACTAGAAATAAGTTTAATAAACACTTCCAACAACCTAACCAACAGAAACACAACAGTACACCTAGAGACACAACCCAAGGGCCCGGTTCTAGAACCTTTGCTAGACCCCAGAGGACCTTTGATGGGAGACCCATCTGTTTTAAATGTAACAAGCCGGGACACATTCAGAGGAACTGTCGCTCACAGCCAAATATGCAGAAAACAGGGAAACTAGGCAGGAAAAGTTATGCACAGACTAAGAATGCATTCTGTAAAAACACAATGTCCCTTTTTAAGTGCGATGGGGTGTTCAGTTTAAAAACTAAGATTTTTGGGACAGAGATCCCCGTTTTTATAGATAGCGGCGCTGCTGTATCTTTAGTGGATAGTAAGTTAATTCCTAAACGTTTTTGGAAACCAGCAGAACACAGAGTTGTAGCAGGGGTGTCTGCACAAACCCACCACTTGAATCACATGGTTATGCTGGGTTTTAAATTAGGCCAATTTTTTTATCATCACCCAGTGGGACTGGTAGAAACACCAATCCGTGGTCTTATTTTAGGATGTGATTTTCTTACTAAGTTTGAGGCAGTAATTTCATGTAAGGGAAACAGAAATACTTTATTTACAATAAATCATCCCACTGCGGGCATTCCAGTACAAGGAGCAGAGGTGAGGGAGGCTAAGGACAGACACAGAAAACATGATAAAATTAACGCACCCCCTTGTGATAACCAAGTTCAGAAGTCAGGAACCCAAGATGATCCTCCTAAAGTAAACAAAATTGAATCAGAACCTACTTTGAGGTTGGGTTGTGTCAGGATAAAAGAGCATTCACACAACGAGGCTAGGATGCATCAACGAATTCCAGTGTGTTTTGCAGGTAATGATTTAGCAGAGGAAGTTAGTAGTAGAACCCTAAGGGGCAAAGAGAAAACGTTAGAATTACCTGTTTTTGCTGTGCAAGATATTGATGTGACTAAGAAGCAACAGTCTGACCCCAGGTTAATGCCTTCAGGACCTAAGACAAAATTACGTAGATGGACCAAAAATATTTCTTTGCTTAATGATGTGTTTTGCTATAACAATCCCAAGCCAGAAAAAGTAGACAAACGTAGGTACGACAAACGAAGACGAGCGGTGAGTTATAAGGTGGGGCAGGAAGTGTTAGTGTTTACTCCGATCCGGAAAAAAGGGCTTTCGGAGAAGTTGTTGCATCGCTGGTTTGGTCCTTTTGTTGTTGAGAAAAAAATATCTGATAATCTGTATCGGTTAAAAAAGTGTCAACGTGGTAAAGTTAGCTATGAGGTAGCTAATGTGGAAAGAATGAAACCATTCTTTGCTGCCTGAGTTTTATTTATTTATTTTTTATTTTTTTTATGGTGATGTCAATTGTGAGCCCTGTTTGTATTGTGTCTAGATTCTTTGTAAGGCCATCAAGTATTTGTTTATTGGTGTTCGTTTGTTGTGTATTGTAACCTGTGATACATTTCATTTCGGTCCTGGGTAATTTTGTTTAATAGTGACTTGTCAATTTAAGATTTGTTTTTTTTTAAGTCGCTCGTAAGAGTGTTTCAGGTACCCTCAAAGCCACTCGGGCCCTCATAATGAAGACAACTTGCTGGTGGCTACTGATGGGTATGCTGGTGCTGTCTCGAGGGGATGACGCGCCTCATTCGCCGTTCCAACCTGAGACAGTGGGGGTCATTGCTGGTGCCCATTTCGAACCCCTACCAAAGGTGATGTTGTATACCTCATCGGTACCTTTAAATTTTAAGGTCCCCTGGCCATTACAATTATCAGAAATTCATGAAGGTATAACACTTTTGAGTTCTTGCCCCTCTAATGCATCCTCTGACTGGTGTTCAGTTTTTTAAAACAGGTTATGTTTTATTCTGATATGCTGTTGAATAAACTAAATGATGCAGCTGGTGAGAATTTGGAGTATGACAGTGTGGTTAATAGAGAAAAGCGAGGCTTATCTTTTATTGGCGATTTTGTAAGATGGTGTTGTGATGTGGCGGTGACCAGTCAAGTAGAAAGTTTATTTCTAAATAAGCAACAGATTGCTCTGCATATTGATCAGATGGAAGCACAAATCATAGATGACCATGTGGCGCTTGCCAATTTGAGTAATTCTATTAGTGTTGTTAATGAAGCCATGACGAGTGTTTTGAAAAGAGTTCAAACGAAATTCACTAACCTTACTGATTACCTGAGAACTTTTAGAGAAGCAATGACAGTTCGTTTTTCCGGGATGGTAAAAGAAATAGGTCACTCTTTTCAGTTACAATTATTATTAGCGGCTCAGTTAGCTAAGCAAGCTCACACTCTAACTCGTATTGAAGTTTTGGATCAATGCCGCTCACATAAGATTCCTTCTGTTTTGATTACGCCGGCACTTTTGCAGGAAAAATTGCAGGATTTGGAAACTATCCTTGTTAAAGATGGTTATAAATTAGCAATTAGTAGTACCCAAGTTCAGGCTTATTTCCATTTGCCTATTTGTAGATGTAATGCGTTTAAAGAAAGTCTGTATGTGTCAGTCAAAATCCCTAATGTACGCTATAGCTCTAATTGGAAGTTGTTTCAGTTTGTTGGTATACCTTTTCATTGGAAGAATAATACATGTCACCTAGAACATGAACCAAACTTTTTAGCGGTGGATGGTAACCACCTAGTGACGATCCAAGGACGTAATTTGTTGGACTGCCGGCCTTTGGAGGAGAATTTGTGTTTTGTGCCTAGATTTTCAGGAAACACCATGGGAAGTGCATTGTGCCCCAAAGCTTTGTTTCAGGGGGTTACAATCGAAAGACTTGCAGAACTTTGTACTTTTCAATGCCGTTCCGGAACTCACCTCATGATCACGCAGGCTGGGCCGGAACGCTATTTTTTGACTCACCTTAGGGGCAAGGTGGAGTTACAGTGTGCCAAGAATCCTAACCAAACTTTGATTATAGATGATGAAGAACGACCAGGTGCTGTGGACATAGAAGTTCCATGTGACTGTCGATTGTATTTGAATAGTGAATTGAAAATTAATGAATTGTACCCTTGTGACTATAGAGCTAAGTCTAAGTTTCAACTACTTCATGTGATCCCAGCAGCCTGGACTAGGTTAAAGAAATTAAAGATTTTTCCACGGACTGCTTCCAGCCACACAGTTTTCCCCTCATTGGAGGATTGTTTAGATGAGGACTGGCCCTCTGCCATTCCTCATTTGAATTTCACGGTTTCTCGGTTCACTATATTGGACCCCATTTCTTTGAATAAACCGGTTGAAGTATTGAGTTTCATGGTCAGACATGTTCAGAGTATTGCATTATTTGTGATAGGGGGTACCCTATTTTTGATTATTATTAGAAATCCATACCTTGTGGGTATTGGAACGTTCCCACGTGTAGCTGCACTGGATGAGACCACTATGTTAAATGCTGAACTTACTGTTATGGTTTTTATATTGGGAATTATAATTGGTATGTTGGCTTTTCTTATCTGGAAGTGTATTCAACTTAAACGAAGTGCACAGAAAAATTTGAAGATATCGTCCCCAGTCACGCCTGTTGAGGCCTCCACGAGTGGAGAGGCTATGGACTTACGAGAACGATTACGTAATGAAAATGTAATAAAAGCCAAATTGTCTAGTAACACTGGTGATGAATTTCTTGTAAACATCACACTTATCGAACCATGAGGTAAATTTTCTTTGATTGATGGACTCATCCTAATTGTTTACTGTTATCGCGGTTTGTAATTATTTCAAAATGGTATTTGTTGTTTAATGAAGAATTAGCTATGTTTTTTAAAACAAAGTAAGTTACGACTAATTATTTGGGCACATTGGTGTATTGTTTATAAAGATTTAGATTTTGTTTGTTAACCAGAGATGACCCTAGGTGTCTGCTATTTTGATAGGTTATGCTGGATTTGGAGGTTAAGCCAAGAAAGAGTTCGTTATCTCCTTTACCTCCCTTCCATACTCCTTCCAGTGTCATGTACTGTGCGTTTGAACCAGATTTCCATGGATTCGGAGAGCCAGGACCAACTTTAAACTCGACATGTGGTGCTAGTGTAGAAGATGAACTGTTATAGCATCAATCATCGTGTCCATCCTCATTACCGATGATCTGGGACTATACAGCCTGTACCTGGTGGTGGGAAAAAGTAACTGTTATCCCATCCAGGAATTGTTGTGGGCTGTGTGTGTAACTCCTGTGGAAGTGCATTCGTCGGATGACCCCAGTTGATTGCGACATGTATGTGTGGACTCTCAGTTTCTAGAAGAGAAGAGACGAGACTGCTTGGTCGCAGTGGGGTTCGCCGCTATCATGGCATTGCTACGTTGAGAAGCCAGTGCTACATTTCTGTACTAATGATTTTGGTGAACGTTCTATCCCGCAGCTGGTTGCTGCCATTACGACTCTGTGAAGATTTTGGACTTCAAATAACTTTTGAAACTTTTGAACTACCTTCTGGTTCCTACCTAGAAGCGTATCCTCTTGTGCCCTCGGTCCTCTTAAAAGGGGAAGGATATTTTGTTACAAATTTCTTGTTTTGCTCGGGTTAACCTTTATTTGTAGGATGTAAGTTTTGTATCCTAATTATTGAATCTGCGGGGTAAACAGGCACCTGGGTTCATCAATGGTTAGGCGTTTTTGGATTCCCATACCTACCTTGTTTGAGATTTGCCTATGTTAGACACTGTTGTTAAATGACATTAATGAAAGGTTAAATTTATGAGTATGTCCTTTTCTATTGTTGAAGTATGTTGCTACCCCTATGTAAGTTTATGTTTTTGAATCACCTAAGGTTATTTTTGTTGTTGTTATTGTTTATTTTGTTGATGAATCTGATGCTGGGTATGAAAGTTTCACAGTATTGACGGATGGCACTGCTGGCAACATGCAGCAGAGATGGCTGGAGCTGAGGGGTGCTACTCCAAAAGGTGGAGCCCTGGACTTGGGGACGAGCTGCAGATCGTCCTCCGGGACCATGGTTCCCGCCGCCCCTTCGAGCTGTTCTGTCACCATACTCCGCCTCTCTCGGCTGTAGGCCAGTCAAGATAGGCTTACATGTGCTTGTACACAGTTGAAGTGAAAACCTCAAGATTACTTTATTTAGCTCAATACAACAATGTATACTCATTATTGGAGATATGAAATTGTAATTTTATGTTGTAAGCAATCGGATCAATCTTTGGATACCTCGAACCCGTCTTTAAGTCTAGCTCTGTTTGTTATGTCATCGATTCTCCTCTGGCCGGTCTTGCTATGACTTTTAGGAATTGGCTCGTGCCTCTCAGGCTTCTTTTGTAATCTTAATAGTTAACATTGTAAAATTTTCTTTCAATCCTTTGTTTGTAAATTTAAAGTTGTGGTTCTTGGCTTGTGGGGCACAAGCCCTCGTCGTCCGGAGTGATGTCACGCGGTAAAATTTTACGTGTAGGGTTTATTGAATTTGGCTTTACGCATGTAGTGCTTTGTGAGCCCGCGTGAGTTCCTGACACTTGTTTGCGACACTCGGGCTTTGACTTTTGTTTTCCTGGCGCGGTAGATTGCTAACGCTCTCTGTTTTTCTGGGACGGTGACGTGATTCGCCGCCCGAGAGCCTGGCCAGCTGCGAGGGCGATTGCGACAATATAACTGGTTGGATTCGGCATTTTTTTACGGTAGTCTGCTAAATATATCGTTTGAATAACGAACTTTGTTTCTTGTTTAGAGGAGCTAAAATGGCGGAACACATCGTGGGGTATTACCGCACAAGTAGGGTGGGTAATGGCGTACACTGTGCGGTATTGCCCCTTTGTTGTGGTTTATGACTAAATATACTTTAAAAAAAATATTTTATCATAAAGAATTCTGTTAAAATTTTAAACAGTCATTTATTTAAAATAGACAAACAGAAATCATGTGTAGGTGCAAAACATTATTTTTAAGCAACTTTGTGTTGCCTGTCAATAAAGGTGAATAATAAAATACAATACATGAACAATATTTTTACTTATTTTTCATATGTTTATGCAGCAAATGTTTTGATAATTTGGTGTATAAATATTGTCAAGACCCTTATAAAACTACCTGGCATGGTCTTATAAGCCAATTTGGTCGGCTCTTTTAGGCCAACTGTAAGGATTTGTTTTCATGCAGTTGTATGTTACGATACAATGTTACATAGTGGATATGACTCCTACAAGTATTCTTTTAAAACTGTTTTCACAGATGGCGAGGAAGAGAGTGAGAACCACAAATAGAGCGAAATTGACTGCAGAGAGTATGAAGGAAACATTGAATGCCATGGCAATGGGTCGAGGGCTTAGGGAAGTAGCAAGATCTTTTGGGTTTCCTGTATCCACTCTAAAAGATCGGTACAAATCTGGACACTCACATTAAGCTAGCTTAGGTAGAAACTCCGTCTTCTCATCAGCCCAAGAAGAGAAACTAACCAATCATATAATAACGATGGCTAGAATGTTTCATGGAATCACGCCTGTAGATTTGCGCTGAATTGCTTTCGAATTCGCTGAGAAAAATTCTATCCGGAATGATTTAAATGCAAGTTCTCGAACAGCTGGAAAAGACTGGCTTCGAGGGTTTCTTAAGCGAAATCGACAAGTCAGCCTTCGCAAGCCAGAAGCAACAAGTTTGAATAGAGTTATTGGGTTGTAACGCCCCTCGTGCCTGAAAATAAAATTATTTTATTTTAATAAAAAGTCCTTGGAAACTGCTGGGCAAAATACAAAGAAAATTAAAGTTAATTACCAGAGGGGGCACGAGGCGGTGCACAAGACAAAATTTACACTCCCTGCACACTAGTAACTTGGGGAGTTCGTGGATCGATAAAATGATGAAGGTATTGATAAATAAATACACTACATCGGTAGCTTGGTCTATAGGTTTTCCTGGTTTATTATTAAGAGATTTTGTTTTCGCATTATTTCAACATGACAATAAAGATCTTAGTAAGTAACAAAGTTAAGGGGGCGCCCCGGGATTATTTAAAACAATACATATTACACCTTAACAAATAAATGATTACATAAACAAAAATTTAATAATTGCACCAAAATTTGATTCTCCCAACGATTACATATACATGAGTTTCCTTGATTTTACATGTTCCTGGGATTACGTTCTTAAGGCCCTGCTCACTGGTATCTTGTTAATGAATTTAGTTGATTTGATGTTAGTGGAATATATATATATAGCTTATATCACCCGGGTCTTCCCAAGGTGACGTCGGACCGAGAGGAAAACTCTCCTAAAGGGGGAAATCAGCAGCAAGTCCCGAAGATCATGCGGGGAGCAATTTCTCTCCCCGGAAACTTTGACCCTGTCTGAAACACAGCCCAAATTCAAAACGAATTAGACCTGCATCCAGACAGTCATACACAGTTGGCGCGAAAAGCCAACAACGGGAATTTGGGGTGAAAGAAAACGTATTACTCACCAAACAGGGTGTGAAAACAGGGCTCGCGAGGTGTCTCGCGCCGACATCAGGATGGTGCGTACCGAGAATTCGCGGATGCGCGGAAGAAACTAAAATTTTTAGGAAGGTAAAAAAAAATAATAAAATTTAACTAAACATGACTTCTTCTAAATACTACATCTGACTGGCTACTGTACCACTGGGATCACATCCCTAAAGCAAGCTGACTACATTCTTGTGCACACTAATTCGCCGTTGCCGCGAAAAGCCTCTTAGCACAGAGGACGCCGAGAAGACGTGGTGAGTAGCCGATTTCGGAGAACTAAGTGCCGGCGATGGCGGTCAAAGCTTCTAATTAAATAGGGCGCTCAGCCCTAAGAACAAAAGGGGGGGGGGAAGGTTCGGCTCAGGGCCGAAAACATGCGGAGGTGCCCGAGGCAGGCGTGACAACAAAAGACATGCGCGCTCTCTACCGGCGGTAACAGGAAGCTACAAATAATCGACTTCAACAGGCCGCGAGAAGGAAGCATAGGGCTTAAGGGTACCGCGGCATTGCTCTCCAGCGGCGTAAAGGGGAACTAACTGAGGCGGTGAGCTGACTTGCCACCAGGTGTCATGAGGGTGAACTCTGCACGCTGGCGACCAGGCCCGCGGTTACTTTTTCCTCCGCTAGATGTCGGGGACATCTCTGTCGGACCAGGGAGAAGGTCCTTGAATTAGGCCATCGTCCCGTCAGGTCACTGCTCCTAGCTTGATTTCTCAGAACTAATGTGAGGTGGAGAGAGAGGAAGGGGGGGACAGAAAACGCCACTAGCTTGAGAACGTCGGTCCACTGGAGACTGCTTCGTGACGAGACTTGCTATTCTCAGCAGCCCTCTAAGAAGAAGCAGCTCGCAGGCCAGAAGCTGCTCTATGCGAAATTGGTCATGAAGAGAAATAATAATACAAACTCGGGACGTGACTGCAGGCGAGAGAAATTTCAACTGGGCTGACCATGTCCACATTAGAAAGCAAAATATCAGATTGGCCCCCTGGGAAGGGGCTTCGGTCCACTGGCACAAAGTTTAAATACATGGCGTACACCGGCCTAACAAAAAGTAAATCACCCCCTTAACAACTAGATAAAATAAAAAATAAGAAATCCCAAAAAAATTTAAAATTATAGAAAAATAAAAAAAGGTGACGAAATGCCTAATTTCTGGCACAGGGTTCAGTGAAGCTGCTGTAAAAGAGTTTTCTTCAAACCTTGAAACAGTGATGACGAAACACAAATTTCAGGGGTCAAGAATATTCAATATGGATGAGACAGGAATATCTGTTGTTCAGACTCCAAGTAAAATTTTGGCGCCCAAAGGCCAAAAACAAGTTGGATCACTAACAAGCCTGGAAAGAGGCAAAAACATAACTGTCTGCATGGCTTTGAGTGCAAGTGTGTCATACATACCACCGATGTTTGTTTTCCCAAGAGTGAGTATGAGTCCAACTTTGAAGAAGGGAGGTCCTGAAGGGGCAATATATTACTGCTCTAAGAATGGGTGGATCAACGAAGATCTTTTCATTAAATGGCTGGAGCATTTTGAAGCACATGCGAAGCCAACAAAAGAAGACCCAGTGCTGTTGATCACCGATAACCATAACTCTCACAAGACATTAAATGCATTCAATTTTTGTCGAGATCATGGTATTGTTATGATAACGATTCCTCCTCACACCTCGCATCGTCTCCAACCACTGGAATTAACATTCTTTGGTCCCTTAAAAAATGCCTACAACAGAGAGTGCGCCTTGTTTATTAAGGTAAATGCGTTTAAAAGGATAAATGCAGACGATGTTGCAATGTTGTTCAACAAAGCATTTATGAGGGTTGCGACTATTGAGAAAGGAGTTTCTGGATTCTCTGCTGCAGGAATTTATCCCATGAATCTTGATAAATATACAAAGGATGATTTTACATTCCCTACCACTCAGATAAGTTCCAGGCGTACGTCTGACCTTGTAACTGTTTCTGATGATGTCGCAGAATGAAGTGAAGTCGAGAATAGTCATGATCATACGGTTAGACCTACAGTCAGTGAAAACGAAAACATTCAGGAAGAAAATGTTGTGAATGAATCGAGTGAAAATGCTGAATGTTACCAGCAAACAGTCATTAGGCCTACTGAAAAGGATTTATCTACTGCTACAACTTCCATTAGGTTTTCTGATGTAAGTCCCATTCCTTGTCTTAGACCTACAGCTGGACCTTCAGAGGCAACACCTAGGCATCGGTCTACGCAGCATTCGGTAATTTTCACTGAAACTCCAACTAAAGTCGTGCTTGAAGAAGCTATGAAGAAAAAACAAGCAAAGAACATAAAAAAACCCTAAAAGCTAAGAAAAGAGAAGCCAATCCTGACAGGCGTATGAGCACCAGCAATAAGAAATTGAAGCTTGAGAAGACAGTAAAGAAAAGTAAGAAAATTTGCAAATGTGGTCCAAAGAAGAAACCTTTTGACACTGCCAGTTCCGATGAAGCAAGTGATGCACATTTATGCGATGACAATGATATTGACGATCTTGACCAATTATTTAACCAAATTGCAACTACGCCTACACCTGATTCAAGTGACACGTGCATGTTTTGTAGGGAGTTTGGCAGAAATAAGGAGTTGTGATTCAGATGTGTTTTTTGTTCGGGATGGGTACATGCTGACTGTAGCGCATCTGACACAGCAGAAAATTTTGTGTGTGACTTTTGCAAAGCTAATTTATTTAGTGGACTGTGAGAGGAAAACATAAAAAAATTAATAATTACTTATTATGTAGAAATAATTCTAATGAGCAATTTTCTGGCCTGATATACATGTCTTAGTTTTATATTGTTCCCAAAGGTCTAAATGTAATACAAAGTTTAAATGGAGTGTGTAATTTATGCTACATAGTCGATAGTTAGTTTATGATGTGGTGCTTGTACATAATAATATGGTGTGCGACATTGCCCCATGGTGTGTGCGGTATTGTTTTGTTGTAAAATGTAAATAAACTTATTCGTTTTTTGCAGATTATATTATAGAGATGCAAAAGGTATAGATCTAGGTTCGTATAATTAGTCAGCATATTTTTAAATAAATAATAAATTTCAATTTATAGCACTTATTCCTTAAGTGTGCGGTATTTCCCCACTTTCCCCTACCACGTCTTCTCGGCGTCCTCTGCGCTAAGAGGCTTTTCGGCAACGACGTATTCGTTCGAATCAAGATGTAGTCAGCTGTGTTTAGAGATGTGATCCCAGAATCTAATGTAGCAGTAGCCGGTTAGTCGTTGTATTTAGGCAACGAATAATGTTTTAGTTTACATTTTATTAATTTCTGTATCTTCCTTAATCATGGTTTCATTCGCGTCATCCGTGGTATTCTCGGTCCGCGCCATTTGGATGTCGGCGCGAGACATCTCCTGAGCCCTGGAGCTACACCCTGTTTGGTGAGTTAATTCGATCTTTTTCCTCCCCGAATTCCCGTTTGTTGGCCTTCGCGCCGACTGTGTTTGCCTGTCTGGAAGCAGGTCTAATTCGTTTGGAATTTGGCTTGTGTTTCAGACAGGGTCCAACATTACACCCATCATGTTGTGCAGAACTTCCGGCTGCTTTTCCCCATAAGAAGAGGTTTCGTCCCGGCCCGATGTCATCCTTGGAAGACCCGGGTGATATGAGAAATATATTTTCCCCTTACATATAATGAACTAAATTAATTAAATGCATACCAGCGAACAGTGCCTTAAGAACTTAATCGACGAGAATATGTAAAATTAATGAGACAGTTATTTATGTAATCATCGCAAGAATCTAATAAGGTGGAATATTTCAATTTTTTTGTTTCGGTGATGATGTTTAATTAATATAAATTGTTTTAAATGATTTTGGGGCGGCCCCTTATTTTTGTTACTTGTTAATATCTTATTGCAATGCCAAAACAAAAGCTATTTAAATAAACCAGGGAACCTATAGACCAAGCTACTTATGAAGTGTTTATTTGTTTTTCATATTCCTTAATCCATTTAAACGATCCACTAGCTCCCAAGTTGCTTGTGTGTGTAGGGAGTATAAATTTGTCTTGTTCACCACCTCGTACCCCCTCTGGGAACACTTGTATTTTTTTTCTCTATAATTTTGCCCAGCTGTTTCCTAGTTTTTATTAGTAAATTAAAATGATATAATTTTGAGGCACGAGGGGCGTTTCAATTGTTAGCAGAGCGTGTTTTTGTCTATAGGCATACCTAAGTCGAGTAGGCATAGGAAAAATAAAATATAAAAAATATAAAAAAAATAAAATTCTTTTTTTGGATAACAATTTTGTATTATTAACATTGTGAACTGATCGCTGGTACACCCTGTAGTAATATTGCGCTTAAAATTTTAAAATTATATTGAATTTTACGTCCCGCTGTGACTGTGTTTGCGCGCGGTGAGACATCGCGCGGCCCCGTCGGCGCTACACCCGTGGAGGCAGCGCGTTATTAGGCGCGCGTGTCTTTCTCCCTGTCTACCACTTCACCCCTCCCCTTCGCGCCTCCCAGGCCCTTGGAGGCAAAGTCATGCCATTGCCCCCGTGTCCGGCAGCATAAACAATGCGTTGCAATCTAGTTTGTTCCTCACGGCCGACAGTGCCCTGAGTTAGTCTAAATTCCTCCTTTTATCTGTGTTTTTTTTATAACACACCCGCCTGCAAACCAGGCCATCTTTGTGAAAAACAGATCATAGAAGTCCTTTCGGACATTGTGGTATTTTTTGTCTCTCGGTGCTTGCGCGCGCCGCCATGTTACTCTCTTCACCTCATGACAGGGCCGCCAACCACGCGGAACACCCTCTCCTCTCCTGTGTGATCCACCCACGTGCCATGTATTTTGTAAACAAACTACCCATGCTTTGTATATTCTAATAATATTAGTTTAATGTCACAAGACACACACTATAAATAATCTATACCGCTTTAAAACTAGCAGCAAAGTATTTTCTTAGTCTGGGGGAACTTAAAATATAACATAATAATTTTATATATATAACTTATAATAATATTAACAATACAAATAATATGATAATATAAACCTTTTTGGTTTTATCGAATGTTAAGAAACTGCCATTGTTTACATTTTCTAATTATCTTAAAATTAACGTTTAAGTATTTTAATAATACATAAAATAAATCTAAAAAAGGATCCATTCATTACGTTATATAAAATAAGAATATGCTCTTAAGTAATATGAACTAGTACTCTAATCCAATTGCATCGTTCACAAGCAACGTGAATATACTTCGACACATCATTTCGTTGTGTTACCACACACATCCATGTGCCTAGATTTTGTTTAGATTTATTTCGTGATCACCCAATAAGAGGTGCAATCACTCATACCTTTAAGGAAAGTTTTGTATTTTCTTTATTTATTTTCATACACTAGCCACATACATTCACAGCTCTTGTCCGCCATCATACCTACTGCCTACCCTCTACAGTCCTTACAACCTGGCCCTCCTTACAGTCTCTCTGCACAGTCACTTTACCTACACTTATACACTACACTCCATCTTCTCTTAAAACTTTAACAACACAGCACAACACTTATACCAGCAACTCCAATGCAGAACTCACACCTTACCATGTCAAATACCCTACTTATAAATCAAGCCTATCTGGAGTCTTGACCATCCTGCCAGAACGCCTGACTACACCCCTTTGTGGTAGCTCGTGGGATAATCCTTGGGAAGGTGGAGCAGGTGTGCTACCAGTACCCCATCCTCGGAAGGGCGAAGCAGGCGTACTACTATCCCTACTACTTGACCTCATTTCTCTAGTGGGCGAGCTGCTACCACTTCTCTCACTGCTCCCTATCTTCTCTAACACACTCCTGTGAGGAGGAGAGTATTTTATCCCAGTACCACAAGTCCCTGCCAAGTCTAGTGTGGGAGGGCCAACCGGGCCTCTAGCTGACGGAGACCCAGGATGACGCTCCTCGGTCAATTGTGACTTCCGCAGTTGTTCTACATGAACCACTCTCCAACGCTGTTCTCCATCCTGCAACACTAGGTATGTCATGGGACTTAAGATTTTCACCATCCCGACCTGGAAACCATTTTTGTCCCTTTGCTTTTACACCTTTTACCCAGACCTTTTCCCCTGACACATAGAGTGGTACTGGATGTCGAGATCCCTGTCTACTCTGTTGCCTTTTCGTCTCCTTTAACGCCGTTTTCCTGTGTGGTTTTAACATTGTAAGCCGTGTGCGAGGTTTATGTTTGAACATGATTTCTGCAGGACTCTGCTTGGTTACTGAACATGGAGTATTCCGATATGCAAATAGAACATTTTGCAATCTGTGTTGCATGTAAACTATTTGACTGCATTTTTTGTTGTCGATGACCTGTTTTTTTAAGTTTTGTTTAAGGGTTTGCACTGCCCTTTCGGCTAACCCGTTAGATTGTGGGTGGTATGGTGGACTTTTCTTTCCCGAATGCCATTTGCTCGACAAAAGGTACTAAATTCTCCCGAATTAAACGGTGGCCCATTGTCAGACACTAGAGTCAATGGTATTCCAAAAATGGCGAAGCAAGATCGTAGCCATTCAATGACACAACCTGCAGTTTATTTCTGCATTACCCAAGCTTCAATCCATTTGGAGAACTGATCACGCAAAATCAGCATTGTTACTCCTTCATGTTCCAGAAAATCAACGTGGATCCTCTCCCATACCTCAGAAGTGTCAGGCCACGCCACTGTTGGAATATCATTCCTCACATTCATCACACTCTGACAAGCTTCACATTTCTCCACTGTTTGTTTTATGTCATCGTCTAAAGTGGGCCACCATACCATAGAACGAGCCAGCATTTTTATCCGTACGATACCTGGGTGTTCGGCAAGTAGGAGTTTCATAACTTCGTGTTGAAGCCCGAATGGGATAACAACTCGATCACCCCAGCTTAAACATCCCTCTTGACAGGCTAACTCCAGCCTGAGTGCAATAGTACATGCCTTCTCGAAGTTGAGGTTCGGCTCAGTGAACAGTTTCCTTTGTGTCAAGTCACAACTTAACCCACAAACAAGGCGATCACGCAGCGCATCGTCCAGAAACGTTCCAAAATCACATTGCTTTGCACACTTCTTAAGTTCCATGATGCATTGCGACACCGATTCCATTGCCTGCTGGTCACGTTTGTGGAACTTATAGCGTTCAGCGATAATCATCCGCGCCGGCGAAAAATGGCGAGTCAGTATTTCCACTAATTCAACGAACGACTTTGATGTCGGAGCTACCGGAAGAAGCACATTTTTCAAAATTTCGTACGTTTTTGCACCTACCAAGGTGATGAACAACATCACTTTGTTAGGGTCTTTTGTGTTGTTAACAAGAAAGAATTGTTCTAGTCGTTCTATGTATGACCCGAAATCTTCATTATCAGGATCAAATTCCCCGATGTGTCCTATCAATCCCATCGTTTCTGCTCGTTTTTTGTTGATGTTTATATAACGTTTGTTTTTATCCTCGTCACCAATTTTGTATTTTCTTTATTTATTTTCATACACTAGCCACATACATTCACAGCTCTTGTCCGCCATCATACCTACTGCCTACCCTCTACAGTCCTGCCAACCTGGCCCTCCTTACAGTCTCTCTGCACAGTCACTTTCCCTACACTTATACACTACAGAAAGGTTACAGAATTAAATTGTTTATATACACGGGTTGAATCCCCAATACTTTTACACTAGCCATGAGGTGAGGAATTTATTTTATGATAGAGTACTATACCTTTTTTTTAATGTGGAGTTTACTATAAGCAATTTACCAATAAATCTAAGAATGCAAGGTAAAGGATAAATAATTTTTTTGTGATTATGATTTTTGAGTAAAAAATTTATTAACTTTTATATTTTTTTGGATCGGTATTAATTTCTTTTATCAGGTGGTGTACAGCTACGTACAGAAAACTGAGCACAGTAGCTCGTACATAACGGTACACCAAAATTTGATTAATTCTTGCTCTCTACCTAAAATTAGTAGTTTGATGTTCATTATTATTTTACAGTGTTTTGCAAGTGTGACTCCCAAGGTGGCATTAAGGTTTTATTTTTTGTACTTCTGTAATAGGTCGGGGCCTATTAGGGATTGAAGGAAGACCAGAGCCTGGCTAGGACTGCGGATTACGTGATTGGAGCAGTTGGGTAATCAAGGTTAAAGGATTCAGGTACACAGACATTTTATTCAAATTCAATATTAATTCAAAACTAATATAACGTTAACATTCAGATACAGATACGTTTAACGCAAGAACAAATTCAATATTAATACATAATAATATTACGTTAACATTTCTGACAAAACGAGTTAGTTGACAATTATAATTTGCATGGGTAAGCCGGCTACACAGTGATCCAATCAACGATCGTCAAAAAGGGACATAATTTCCTTGTCTGAAGTTATATTTACAAAACTACTGCAAAGTGCAGGTACACGAAAGAAAGAAGTTACATTATACTTTAAAAAGCAGTACCAAACAAATACGTGCGACGACGTCTCAGGGGGAGACAGGTAGAAACAGAAAAACGGAAGCGAAGGTTAAGTTGAATTTAAATTAAAGCAGAAATCCAAACAATTTTTGATGGTGGCGGCCGAAAAGGAATTTAGACAGAACAAATTTAAACAATACTGATTCTACATTAGGGTGAGGGCCACCGCCTCACTGACGACTCGATTCAACTTACATTTCTCCCCTGAGGTCGCACACGCACGAAGACTAAGTCGAAGCTCTCGGACTACATGCTAGTGAAATTAACAACTGGTCAGCTACTGCTGACAACCAAGCCTCACAAAGGCAACCAGAAGAAGAAGGCCCTCAACATGTCTGCAGCAGATTTTATAAACTCGCGCCGCAGCGCGCGCATGCGCATATTGAAAGGGTGGGGGAAACGAGTACAAATTGAACAAACACTAGGAGGGGGAGAAAAGGAGGGAGAAGGATGAGGGGAGCGAAGTGCCGGAGGCCCGCGATGACGCGCGCAGTTCGAATATAGCGGACCTAAACGCTACAACTCCCCTGCCCTTAAACCCCGGTACCCGCCACCCTTTTCCATTTTCTCCATCTTCTTAATGTTACTGTAATGTAATGATAATGTTTAATTTCATGACTAACACAATTTCAACTGTCAGTCTAAGTCTAAACATACAAAGTTTACACGCCGTATATAATGGCCAAAGATTCTTGAAGGATTACATAGGTCTAGTACAACGACCAAAGGGAGCATCTTCAGCGCTGAAGACTTTTCTTGATCTTGAGGGATGTCCCAGGAAAGTTCATTTTTTTGTTAGAATTTGTAGCAAGCTCGTACGTCGACAGACAGGCGCAATTCCGGACGTAACCGAAGCAGGCGTCCCCGCAACAGCTGACGCCGATGGCGCCTGGCAGGGTCGACTCTTCACCTCGCTCCCCTGTCGAGCGGGTTGCATGCTCAAAGGGGACGAGGGCTTCCAGGTGTCATCGCGTGCATCATGCAGGCTCGCATGCGGCATGCATCACGGCTCCAGGATGGCGGGACAAAGTCTCACGCCCGCACGCCGGCACACCATCACGGCAGAGCAGCCGGCCGCTCGCTCACCGAGGAACAGCATCCATCAACCGCGGCGACTCAGAGCGCCTCGGGGCGAGCCAGGGAAGAGCCGCACAGCATCATGCTGATGCGGAACTCCGATGGACGGAGTCGCATGGACGCATCCACGGACTCGAACAGCGAAAGAGAAGGGCGGCCTCGTAGACGCAGCGCATAGCGGGCGGGCACCAGTGACCACGACGGATCGGGCAGGCGGAGGAGCCTCTGGTCCGTAGCTGCGCCGATCCTCTTGAGGGCACGGCATCCGCGACGAGGAAGGAGGGGGGAGGAACGATAACTAAACCAAACTGAAAAAAAAAAAACACAACCAGACGCGCACGCCAAAACAACAGCAAACCCTTTAATTAAGTATTAAATATTTTCAATTGCCAAACGTGGGCTTTTCGAAATTTTTTTTGAACCAGACGTACTGTGCAACAACACCGTATTCTCACTAAGAAACCTATTTATAATGAAAGGTCCCACGTAAGGTGGGATTAATTTAACATTAACCTTTTCAGCTAAATTAGGCAGCACAAAATTCTTTACTAGGACCAACTGTCCAACAACAAAGCCATGAGGCCTCCGGGAAGCATTATATGAATTTGCAACAGCTTGACGAGCCTTCGTGAGATTGCATGCCACACTATCCAGGACGGCCTCCAGTGACTCGTCATCCGAGGCAGCCTCCAGGGGCGACAGTCCCCACAGGTTAAGGAGAGGGTGGGTAAGCTCCCTACCTAGAAACGGAATTGAAGGTGGGAACCGGGTAGCGGAATGCACAGCTGCATTAAGGCCCACGTTTATAAAATCAAGATCGCTGTCCCATAGCGACTGATCTTCCCTGTAGAAAGCAGTGAGAATGCTCCTAAGCACTTTATTAACACGCTCTGATTGGTTTCCCTGGGGACAGTAAGGACTACTGTAAATAGGTTTAATGGCTCATTGAAAACACATGTCTTTAAACAGTACAGAGCGGAAATAACGTGCGTTATCACACGTGATCATGGCTGGAGCACCAAAAAATTTCCATACTTGATCTCTTAAGGCTTTAACAATACTGTTTGCTTTCATGTTCTTTAAGGGGATTAGCAACACAAATTTCGAAAAAATGTCCAGAATAACCAAATTACAATTTTTACCTTTTTTATAACGTTTTAAGGGACCAAAAATGTCAATGTGAAGCACATGCCAGGGGGCAACAGGAGCATCAGCACAATACAAGCCGACTTTGACACACTGCGGCGGTTTCGAGACTTGACAATCTCGACAAGTTCACACGTGTTTTTGTACATCACCTCGCAATTCAGGCCAAGCTAAATGTGCACTAATTCGATGGAACGTTTTTTCGATGCCCAAATGTGCACCCAATAAGGAATCGTGAAAATACTTTAGAACCATAGGGCGTAGGGATGCAGGCACAACAGCCTTCCTTTGTCTACCAGTTGTCCCGGTATAATAAACAACACCCTGTTCCTCAACATATGGCACGGATTTACCGGCACTCAAATCCTTCCTGATTTGAACACACAAAGGATCCTCCTGTTGACACTGACGAATGCTAAGAAATGATTCCGGAAATATTTTGCAAACAGCTGCACATATCGGCTGTATTTCATCCGCGGACGAAACACAAGTCGCAAATTCATCGGGCGAAAACATTCGCGAAAGCGCATCTGCCACAACGTTGTCACTACCCTTAATATGATGCAGTTTGAATTTGAAGCGGGACAGTCTTAACACCCAGCGCCCTAGTTTACCGAGCTGATTCGGATGGTTAAACAGCCAACTGAGCGCTTGATTGTCCGTAAAAAGATCGAACTCGTGACAATCGAGATATGACGCGAATTTCTCGACGCCAAACAGACATGCTAAGGCCTCCTTTTCATAGGTACCCAGACGTCGTTCCCCGTCAGTAAGTGTTTTACTGACATATGCAATAGGGCGCAGCCTATCATTTTCAATATGCCCCAATACAGCACCTACCGCGATGCTTGACGCATCTACCTGGAGGGCGAACCTGCGTTGAAAATCAGGTAGAACTAAGACAGGGGGAGAAGAGATCAAGGCCTTAAGACTGTCAAAGGCCTTCTGTTGAGCGTCGCCCCACTCAAAAAAAACATTCTTTTTACGTAAATTATTAAGCCGACCACATACTGCGGCGTAATCGGGGATGAAACGAGAATAATATCCCGTCATACCGAGAAATCTCTGAACTCCTCTGACATTCCTAGGAGGAGGAAAGTTTACGATGGGAGAAACTTTATCGGGATCCATTATGAGTTTGCCTTGTGAAATAATGTAGCCTAAAAATTTTACGTAATCTTTTCCCAGATGAATTTTGTCGGGATTAACTGTCAAGTTAGCGGCTCTGAAACGATCAAACACCTGACACAAATGTTGTTTGTGCTGTTCCAGGTTATCACTGTAGACGATAATATCGTCAATGTAATTGAAGACTGATTTAAATTTTAAGTCGCCTAGAATATGATCTAGCACTCGGCTCATAGCCTGGCTACCAAAAGACACACCCATAGGCACACGATTAAATTGAAATTGCCCCCACGGGGTAGAAAATGCAGTATATTTACGACAATCAGGATGCAACAAACATTGGTGGAAACTAGCATTTAAATCAATGACGGAAAATATTGCGGCGTTCCCTAAATGTTGAAGAGCGCTCTCTACGGTCGGCAACTCGTAGCTGTCCTCCTTAATTTTGTCATTCAATTCCTTGTAATTGTGTACCAGCCGGAATTCCCCAGCTTCCTTTTTAGGGACTAAAAAAGAAGGCGAACAGAAATCGGAAACAGACGGAGCAATAACTCCTGCTTCTAGGAGTCTATCGATAATGTTTTTTAACTTTTGCAATTTGGGAGGAGAAATTTTATGTCCTTTAGCCCTAACAGGAGTTGTGTCCTTTAAATAAAATTTATAAGGCATGACGACACACCTGCCTATCCGATTGGTAATTACATCAGAATACCTGTTCATGACGTCAGCAATGACCGCGTCCCTACTTATGATGTCAGACTTGTCGGCGCACGACATGACGATAGGAGCGGAGTCATGATGAATAAGTTTAATTTTACGTGTAGGATGAAAACCAAAAACCAGTTACTGGTTAGCGACGTCTAACAAACATCGCGTCTTTCCCAGAAAATCTAAACCTAGAATAAGCGGGTGACATAACCATGGAACAACATTAAAGTCCCAGTTCCAAGAGAAACCCGCGATCTTAATGTGCATTTCAACTTCTACGTCTGACGTAACAATTACGCCGTTGGCTACACAAATTTTCACGTCAGAGCCGGTACAAACACGGCTTAGCAAATACGGAAGTTTCATGCAACATGCATCGAACAATTCGGAACTAATCAAGGAACGGGTAGCACCGGAATAAATTAAGGCCGGAATATTATTTCTGAACAGACGAACGTGTAAAAAATTATTGTATGAGTAATGAGCGGCTTTCCTCAAGCGACGACCGTGGCGACCACTCGCACGCCCGGTCAAGGCCCGTTTCCCGGACAATTATTTCTGTAATGTCCAGTGCGCTTACAACGAAAGCATGTTCTCTGCTCACGGCTCACAGCAGGCTGCGTGCACTCAGACACCGCGTGGCCGTAAGTACAGCAGTTGGCACACCTGGGACGGTTGGAGGACGGGCCGGGCGCATTAGCCGACTCATAACGTCTGCTGGCGGCAAAACTCGCCCCGAGAGAGGGATCACTTACACTAGCCGCACACTCAACGGGCCGCGATGCGCGCACCGCGCGAGCGGGTACGGTGTTGACTTGAGACGTAAACTGAACATTAGGAGAATTGAATTTAGGAGAATTGAATTTAGAATTAGAATTGGAAACATGAACAGAACTACCTGGCGAGGCATTTGAGTGAATATCCTCGTGGTATTTTTTGACAGTTAGCAATCTATTTTCCACTTTTGCGCTCCACTTACGGAGAGTACTCAGACTAGAGGGAGGGCTAAGCATGGCGCTATGCTGTAACACTAGCGGAGACACATTGCTAACTATAGTTTGCGTTAATTCTGCCTCAGGGAGGTTCAACTCCAGTACCTCAGCATAGGCCGCAACAGAATTAATGAATTGCAATAAGGGCTCCTCAGGCCTCTGAAACCTGAATACAAGTTCACGTTTACACGTTTCTAGCACACGAGGCGGACAGGCAAACTGTAGCACAGACGTCTTGAACTGTGCGAAGGTCTGATTCTGATTCATGACGTCAGTGAGCAGTGGCAAAAATGCCGGCCCACACAGGCTCAGGAGAGCTTTCAAAAACTCCGCCTCACTGACTAACTTTAAACCAGCTAAACGTGACGCGGCACTCAGAAAATCCAGAACCGCACATGGTTCACTACTATCAAGACGTGGGAGAAGTTTCAAATTAGAAAAAAATATCTTTTCATTAAACCTGGAATTATTCTGAACTGGATTAGCGGGGGTGGGGACTTGCCGAGACGGTACCTCGTCTGACGACTCCCAGGCGCCGCGCACGTGTCTGACGAGCAATCCACGAAGGGTCGCCACATTTGCATCCTCCTCGAAAGGAACGGCTTCCTCCGTCAAAACCTGGATGAGGTCGTCTCTCCGCAAACGGTAAATCCACCCAGTTGCCGGAGTCTCCATAGTGCATGAAAAATAGAACAGAAACACGTAAGTACACACAGTCCTGCAGCAGAGTTGCGCAGTTGTAATAGGTCGGGGCCTATTAGGGATTGAAGGAATACCAGAGCCTGGCTAGGACTGCGGATTACGTGATTGGAGCAGTTGGGTAATCAAGGTTAAAGGTTTCAGGTACACAGACATTTTATTCAAATTCAATATTAATTCAAAACTAATATAATGTTAACATTCAGATACAGATACGTTTAACGCAAGAACAAATTCAATATTAATACATAATAATATTACGTAACATTTCTGACAAAACGAGTTAGTTGACAATTATAATTTGCATGGGTAAGCCGGCTACACAGTGATCCAATCAACGATCGTCAAAAAGGGACATAATTTCCTTGTCTGAAGTTATATTTACAAAACTACTGCAAAGTGCAGGTGCAGGAAAGAAAGAAGTTACATTATACTTTAAAAAGCAGTACTAAACAAATACGTGCGACGACGTCTCAGGGGGAGACAGGTAGAAACAGAAAAACGGAAGCGAAGGTTAAGTTGAATTTAAATTAAAGCAGAAATCCAAACAATTTTTGATGGTGGCGGCCGAAAAGGAATTTAGACAGAACAAATTTAAACAATACTGATTCTACATTAGGGTGAGGGCCACCGCCTCACTGACGACTCGATTCAACTTACATTTCTCCCCTGAGGTCGCACACGCACGAAGACTAAGTCGAAGCTCTCGGACTACATGCTAGTGAAATTAACAACTGGTCAGCTACTGCTGACAACCAAGCCTCACAAAGGCTACCAATAGAAGAAGGCCCTCATCATGTCTGCAGCAGATTTTATAAACTCGCGCCGCAGCGTGCGCATGCGCATATTGAAAGGGTGGGGGAAACGAGTACAAATTGAACAAACACTAGAAGGGGGGGAAAAGGAGGGAGAAGGATGAGGGGAGCGAAGTGCCGGAGGCCCGCGATGACGCGCGCATTTCAAATCGCTACAACTCCCCTGCCCTTAAACCACGGTACCCGCCGCCCTTTTCCATCTTCTCCATCTTCATAATGTTACTGTATTGTAATAATAATGTTTATTTTCATGACGAACACAATTTCAACTGTCAGTCTAAGTCTAAACATACAAAGTTTACACGCCGTATATAATGGCCAAAGATTCTTGAAGGATTACATAGGTCTAGTACAACGACCAAAGGGAGCATCTTCAGCGCTGAAGACTTTTCTTAATCTTGAGGGACGTCCCAGGAAAGTTAATTTTTTTGTTACAATTTGTAGCAAGCTTGTACGTCGACAGACAGGCGCAATTCCGGACGTAACCGAAGCAGGCGTCCCCGCAACAGCTGACGCCGATGGCGCCTGGCAGGGTCGACTCTTCACCCGCTCCCCTGTCGAGCGGTTTGCATGCTGACAGGGGACGAGGGCTTCTAGGTGCGCATATTGAAAGGGTGGGGGAAACGAGTACAAATTGAACAAACACTAGGAGGGGGAGAAAAGGAGGGAGAAGGATGAGGGGAGCGAAGTGCCGGAGGCCCGCGATGACGCGCGCAGTTCGAATGTAGCGGACCTAAACGCTAAACTTCTAAAGTCGAGCTTGGTCAAGCTAGTCACAGTGCAGCACTAAATTCAGGCGTTAAATCGCGAGCGGTCCTATGAGCCAATGAGCCATGACCTGGTCCTCTAGGTGAAATATCCTATGACCATCGAGTGTTCCCTGGGTTAGATCCCCAGCACTCACCTTTCGGACGACCTATGTTCAAACCCCCTCTCAGACAGTGTGAACTTTTGTGCCCGCCATGGAAGATCCGACAGCGAAATTATAATTAGTTTAAAATTAGCCTTTTTTTAGGATATAATATATCATTTTACGAGTTTACTTTTAGTTGTTTTTATTAAATTTGTGTGCAAGAATTATGATTTATTAAAATTATATAGTAACTACAATATTATATCAATCAATTTCTTATAATATAAATTTTCTTTACATAATCAATTTTTCATCCAAATTCGTTGATCTTTCGGGTTTCGAACCCGAACTAACTCAAAAGGTGAAATTCCCTCGTAGGCATCATTGCTTCAGCCTGCTGGTCTGATCAACCGTCAGAGCCTGAACATATTGAGCATGCGTGAGTTAATAAATGTAGGTATCTGGGACCGAGGTGTACTTCGCTTTTTAAGCAAGTATTAAATTCATTAATTTCGTCTGATCCATCGTCAGATTGTGCAGAGCTATGACTCAATGCCATCGACTTCTTATGGACAGAGAAATATGTACAATTTAGTTTGTAAGTTACGGGTTACCATACCTATTTACAGGGGTTACAGTCCCCATTAGTCACTGAGTGCTCAATGACGCATTTCCCTTGTTTCGGCCTCAGTGCTTTTCGGCCTCCCTCACAGCGCCCATTTTGTGTTCCTACGGGATTCCAATATCTGAGATCAACGGGATGAATTTCATTTCATTAATGTAGCAACAGCATAAATAGTTGTAAGCATACAGGTACTTTAAATTTAAGCTTTGAATTTAATTTTTTATTTATCAAATGATTTTAAGGATTTATTTTAAATATTTGAAACCAAGTTTAATTGGACCCTATCTAATTATAAACCTGGTGTTTGACTTATAAAGTGTTACAGTCAAAGGTCATGGAATTAATTCTGCTTCTATTACAAGTAGTAGGGCAGCAGGCATCTTTTTTTTTTGTCTTTTCTTTTCGCTCATTAATAATAATAAAATCAAGCATATCAAAATACCTATTCCCCCGAAATTAAGCAGCTACGAGGTGACTAGTCTCATTTTAATATATAAGGTAATCACCGAGAGTGGTGAAATACTCTCAACCCCCAATGAGAGGTCCGCTAAATTAATTTGGGTATGTTTACGCATCCCGTCTCTAGGCTAGCACACTCTAGGTAATTTAAGATATTTTAATTTTTACATACCTAAGTTCAGTCTTTAACAAGCTACTTGACGCAAATAGTTTCAACGTTTTTTTTTAACTCAGAAATACCTCTCTGATATTTTTTTTTTGTGAATCTTCATGAATTTTGTTCGACGATTTTATTTATTTAATTTATAATAACGTCCATTTTTTTATAATCATAATTCGTAAAGTAAGCAAGTATAATGTGTGTAGTATTTTTTCTACTGAATTTACGTTAATACTTTTACATGTTTATTTCTTTATTTTCCTTGCGTGTAAATGTGATGTACAGTGACGTACATAAGGTTTGAGCACTGAAGCTGTCACATCTAGCCATTTTTCCTTTTTTCTTTTGCATTCTACCCCAAAGTTGTTTTTCTTTTACATCGTTATCGATGAGATGCTTTATTTAAGTAAGAGTTACGTGACTTCCAGGCGGCAAACTGGTTTCTTTTATGTGTTTTTCTAAAATAGGAGCTAGGTCAAGCTAGCCACCGAGCGGCGCAAAAGTAAGGGTCCTCTGAGCCAACGAGCCATGACCTGGTCCTCTGAGTGAAATATCTCATGACCATTTTCGAGTGTTCTTTGGGTTACATTCCCACCACTCATCTTTGGACAACCTATGTTCAAACCCCCTCTCAGGCAGTGCGAAGCCTATCAGCAGTCATGGAAGATCTATCTGCTCCATTATAATTTATCCCTGTTTGGATTATAACAGTAGGTTTATTGCATTTTACTTTTCTTTAAATAATTTAATTTGATTGTGAAGAGTCGTTAATTTATCGTTTTATTTGCAGAATTCTTTTAAATAATAAATATTAGTTAATTATGTTAAACATCAGAGTGGTATGCGCTAAAATTTCTTAATTTATCGAATATTTAATATTTTTAAATTCATTCATTCCTACGGATTGTTGATCTTTTGGGGTTTTCATCCCCAATCATTTAAAACTCCACCAAGGGAATTCCACCCTTAGGTCCTGTGACACTCTGGGACTGAGGTTCTGTTTCGCCTTCGGGCAAGCAGCAAAATTCGACCATCTTCTCCATCGCCTGACTGTGCAGGGAATGAGTCACAATGCCTACGGCTTCTTATGGAACGACTATTATACAGGAGTTTACATTCCAACTTTAATTATTTTCAGGGGTTCACAAATCTCCACCTTTCTTAACTGGCACCCGGTGGACCAAGTTCCGGTTCCGGCCCAGTGTTTTCGGCCCACCTCACAGCGCCTATGTTTAGAGTTTTTGTCACGTGACACCATTCCCAACATCTGAGATCAACTTTCCTCAATACATCATTCACCGTTAAGGGTAATTTAGACAATTATAATACCCCTTCGATTTGATCAAAATATTTTTTTTGTAAGTAGTAGGATACAGGCGAACGTAGTACTAGTTTTACTAAGGAGTGTAAGTGTTGTTTTTTTTTCTCTCTATTCTCCGCATTCAAGCGGGGGGAGTATGTGCCGTAAATTAGGCATTCCGGCACGTTTTTTAAATTTGTTATTATAATTTTAATTTTTTTTTGGAATTTTTTTATTATAATCTGGTTACTAAAGAGGTGATTTACTCTTTGTTAGGCTGGTGTACACTACGTAGTTAAACTTTGTGCCAGTGGACCGAAGCACCTTTCTCAGTGACCTATCTGATATTTTGCTAGTCTAATGTGGACGTTAGCAGACCGGATGACATTTCTCTCGCCTGCAGTCACATCCCGGGTTTGTAATATTAATTCCCTGCATGACTAAAATCGCATAGAGCAGCTTCAGGCCTGCAAGCTCTATTTCTCAGAGACATGCTGAGAGTAGCGAGTCTTGGCACGAACGAGTCTCCCGTATACGCTCGTTCCCAGCATCGTTGCGCTTTTATGTCCACCTTACCCTCTCCCCCCCTCAGTTCTGAGAAATTGACCTAGGACCATTGACCTGATGTGAACCCCGCCAAGGTGGTGGCCTACTCCAAGGACATTCTCCCTTGCCCTAAAGAGCCCCCCCACAACACCTAGCGGTAGAAACTGTAACGTCATCTCTTGGCGCCAGCTCGTGGAGCTGATGCCTGCGACACCTGTGGGCGATCTTGTTAACTCCCCCCTTGATGTCCCCTTTAGGCCACCAGAGTGCACCACCAGCTACGCCATAAGGGCTTATGCTTTCTCCTCGCGGCCTGTAATAGTCGATTGTATGTTGCTTTCTGTGCCCACCGATAGAGAGAGTGGCAGTTGCTCTTCGGCGTGAACAATTGAAGTCGTGCTTACAACCACTTCGGGCACCTCCGGATATGTTCGGTCCAAAGCCGAACCTTCCCCCTCCTTTTCCCTAGGGCCCTAGCGCCCGTTTTAATTAGGAGATTTGTCCGCCATCGCCGCACTTAGTAATCTGACCTCGGCTACTTACCACGTCTTCTCGGCGTCCTCTGCGCTAAGAGGCTTTTCGGCAACGATGTACTCGTTCGAATCAATATGTAGTCAGCTGTGTTTAGGGATGTGATCCCAGAATCTAATGTAGCAGTAGCCGGTTAGTCGTTGTATTTAGGCAACAAATAATGTTTTAGTTTACATTTTATCAATTTCTGTATCTTCCTAAAGCATGGTTTCTTTCGCGTCATCCATGGTATTCTCGGTCCGCGCCATTTGGATGTCGACGCGAGACATCTCCTGAGCCCTGGAGCTACACCCTGTTTGGTGAGTTAATTCGATCTTTTTCCTCTCCGAATTCCCATTTGTTGGCCTTGGCGCCGAATGTGTTTGACTGCCTGGAAGCAGGTCTAATTCGTTTGGAATTTGGCTTGTGTTTCAGACTGGGTCCAACAGTTGGGTGCCGAAATTACACCCATCATGTTGTCCAGAACCTCCAGCTACTTTTCCCCCTAAGAAGAGCTTTCCTCCCGGCCCGATGTAATCCTTGGAAGACCTGGGTGATATGAGAAATATATTTTCCCCTTACATATAATGAACTAAATTAATTAAATGCATACCAGCGAACAGTGCCTTAAGAACTTAATCGACGAGAATATGTAAAATTAATGAGACTGTTATTTATGTATTCATCGCAAGAATCTAATAAGGTGGAATATTTCAATTTTTTGTTTGTTTCGGGGATGATGTTTAATTAATATAAATTGTTTTAAATGATTTCAGGGCGGCCCCTTATTTTTGTTACTTGTTAATATCTTATTGCAATGCCAAAACAAAAGCTATTTAAATAAACCAGGGAACATATAGACCAAGCTACTTATGAAGTGTTTATTTATTTTTCATATTCCTTAATCCATTTAAACGATTCACTAGCTCCCAAGTTTGCTTGTGTGTGTAGGGAGTATAAATTGGTCTTGTTCACCACCTCGTGCCCCCTCTGGTAACACTTGTATTTTTTTCTCTATAATTTTGCCCAGCTGTTTCCTAGTTTTTATTAGTAAATTAAAATGATATATTTTTGAGGCACGAGGGGCGTTTCAACCGGATCCTGTTGAAACACCTACTTCAGGGAACAGTTTAGATATAATATCATACTTTATATGATGCTCATCTTTAAACAAGTTAGTTTTCGTACAGTTGTTTTTGTAATGAGCACTTGTAGTTTTTAACATTAGCTTATATTGTTCTAAATCTGTATTTGTATATCGCTGAGGATCTTTAAGAAACAGCAAATTATAGAGTCCAGGTGTCCCAACCGTGCTAAATCCTCCTACTTGTATGACATCACCAGGTAAAAAATGTACTTCCAATTTACCCATGTACCACTATTTGCTACGTTTTAAAACACCATAAAAAGGATCTCCTTTGCGTGACGAGTATGAAGACAAGTAAGTAGAAGCAAGAGTTTCCGGCTCAACTTCTGAGGAACGTAATTTTTTATGCTGTAGTAAATATGAAATCGGTACATCTTCTTCGTTTACATGTATTATACGACGCTTTCTACGGTAGGATTTAGTAGGATTCTTTTCTTTCGCTTCAGAAGAAACATTTTCAGTTTTAACAAGTGTAGGAGAAACATTTTGATGTTTTAAATTATCTATACGTGAAGTAATCGGTTCGAATATTCTTTCGTTGACAATATCACACCCTAACTTTTCCTTCTTTGCGAGTAAGGATTTATCACAAATATTTTTGATTATGTCATGCAGCTCTTTCGCTGATTCAGACATGTTAATAAAATGACGGTTAACTCCATCATCATATATTTATATACCTTTATGAAACCGGCTTTCTTCCCTTTTGCGGTAAAGTTTTAGGATTTTGTAAAGGTTTAATAACTATATGTTCTTCTAATCTATCCATGCGATTATTCGTTTCGGCCCGGAACTGTTTATGTTAATTAGTAAAACTTTTTTCAACTACCAGTTTGATTCCCTCACTTTGTTTTAGTAAAGATTCGCGCATGTGTTCACAAAGCCTAAATAACTCATCATCATGACTCAGAGACAAAATTTTCTCATTCATATCATCCAACACAATTGCTAGTTTGCTGTTAAGAATTTCATCAAACACATTTCTTATGTTAGTAAATAAACGTCCAAATTTTTCATTTTGTTTTTCACTTACAGAGTCCACAACTAGTTTCAGACTTTGTAATGTTTGCTAGTTTATTTCCTGAACATACTGCTTTGTGCTAGCATCTGTAGAATGTGTAGGTTGTCATAAATTATGTAAAAATTTTCCATTTACCGACAAGTTCCCATCACGCATTTCTGTAAAATTGCTTTTTTCACGCGTACGTTTCAAGGCACTATGCCCGAACTTACTTATGGAGTCAGTCATCTCTAACGATATACTGATCCAACTGCCTTCTGAAACGGTCATTATATAGTGGATATCTTTAAAAATCGAGATGAAATCGAACCTATCGTTCCAACACACGGATCACATGTGTTTAAACTCGTTAAATGTCATATCGCTCGAAATATGGTCTTCATAGCCTACGCATGTTTAAGATTTAGGTCATTCATTTTGAATAAAATAATGACATTTGCATTATCACGTACAAGATGTTTCGGTATTCTCGAGTATGTTTGACATAAGTATATGCAATCCACGTATGAGTGTCGACCCATCGAAAAATATCTTTGAATATTACCCTGTTTTTCGTTAGCGACGTCGTCGAATATAATTGTATAATTATGTTTAGCTTCTTTTGGAGGTATGATTGCATCGTTATCGCTAAAAGGATAGTATCCTATACCATCAATACATTTTAGTATGTATTCAAGTCGTACATATTTAGGCTGTTGTAAGGATTTCGAGTAAATGTATATGTTTTCAAAACGTAAACCATTCGGATGCTCGAGCAAGCTCATGAGCACACACGTTTTCCCACACCTAGGTGGCCCTGCAATGATACATCTTACAGTATTCGGTAGTAAGCTTCCGTGTCTACATTCTAGAGAACTGTAGTGATTTGAAATGCGCGCGTCATCGCGGGCCTCCGGCACTTCGCTCCCCTCATCCTTCTCCCTCCTTTCCCCCCCCCCTTCTAGTGTTTGTTCAATTTGTACTCGTTTCCCCCACCCTTTCAATATGCGCATGCGCGCGCTGCGGCGCGAGTTTATAAAATCTGCTGCAGACATGATGAGGGCCTTCTTCTATTGGTAGCCTTTGTGAGGCTTGGTTGTCAGCAGTAGCTGACCAGTTGTTAATTTCACTAGCATGTAGTCCGAGAGCTTCGACTTAGTCTTCGTGCGTGTGCGACCTCAGGGGAGAAATGTAAGTTGAATCGAGTCGTCAGTGAGGCGGTGGCCCTCACCCTAATGTAGAATCAGTTATGTTTAAATTTGTTCTGTCTAAATTCCTTTTCGGCCGTCACCATCAAAAATTGTTTGGATTTCTGCTTTAAATTTAAATTTAACTTAACTTGCGTTTTTCTGTTTGTAACTGTCTCCCCCGGAGACGTCGTCGCACGTATTTGTTTGTTAATGCTTTTTAAAGAATAATGAAACTTCTTTCTTCCGTATACCTGCACTTTGCAGTAATTTTGTAAATGTAATTTTTTTTGTAATATAACTTCATACGTGGAAATTATGTCCCTTTTTGACGATCGTTGATTGGATTGTTCACTGTGTAGCCAGCTTACCCATGCAAATTATAATTGTAAACTAACTCGTTTTGTCAGAAATGTTAACGTAATATTTATTGTGTATTAATATTGAATTTGTTCTTGCTATTTGTATTTAACTTTGCATTGGTTAAACGTAACTGTATCTGAATATTAACGTAATATTAATTATGAATTAATATTGAAGTTGTTCATGCTTTTTGTATTCAACATTGTCAGAAATGTTCACGTTATATTAATTTTGAATTAATATTGAGTTTGAATAAAATGTCTGTGTACCTGAAACCTTTTACCTTGATTACCCAATCACGTAATCCGCAGTCCTAGCCAGGCTCTGGTCTTCCTTCAATCCCTAATAGGCCCCCACCTATTACAACTGCGCAACTCTGCTGCAGGACTGTGTGTACTAACTTGTTTCTGTTCTTTTTTTTATGCACTATGGGGACTCCGGCAACCGGGTGGATTTACCGTTTGCGGAGAGACGACCTCATCCAGGTTTTGATAGAGGAAGCCGTTCCTTTCGAGGAGGACGCAAATGTGGCGACCCTTCGTGGGTTGCTGGTCAGGCACGTGCGCAGCGCCTGGGAGTCGTCAGACGAGATACCGTCTCGGCAAGTCCCCACCCCCGCTAATCCAGTTCAGAATAATTCCAGATTTAACGAAAAGATTTTTTTTTCTAATTTGAAACTTCTTCCACGTCTTGATAGTTGTGAACCGCGTGCGGTTCTTGATTTTCTGAGTGCCGCGGCACGTTTAGCTGGTTTAGAGTTAGTCAGTGAGGCGGAGTTTTTGAAAGCTCTCCTGAGCCTGTGTGGGCCGTCATTTTTGCCACTGCTCACTGACGTCATGAATCAGAATCAGACCTTCGCACAGTTCAAGACGTCTGTGCTACAGTTTGCCTGTCGGCCTCGTGTGCTATAAACGTGTAAACGTGAACTTGTATTCAGGTTTCAAAGGCCTGAGGAGCCCTTTTTGCAATTCATTAATTCTGTTGCGGCCTATGCTGAAGTACTGGAGTTGAACCTCCCTGAGGCGGAATTAACGCAAACTATTGTTAGCAACGTTTCTCCGCTGGTCTTACAGCATAGCGCCATGCTTAGCCCTCCCTCCAATCTGAGTACTCTCCGTAAGTGGAGCACAGAAGTGGAAAATAGATTGCTAGCTGTCAAAAAATATCACGAGGATTTTCACTCCAAGGCCTCTCCAGGTAGTTTTGATCCTGTTTCTAATTCTAATTCTAAATTCAATTCTCCTAAATTCAATTCTTTAAATTCAATTCTCCTAATGTTCAGTTTACGTCTCAAGTCAACACCGTACCCGCTCGCGTGGTGCGCGCATCGCGGCCCTTTAAGTCTGCGGCTAGTGTAAGTGATCCCTCTGTCGGGGCCAGGCTTTCTTTCAGACATTTTCCCCCGGGGGAGGGGGGGCAGTTAAAAGTTTCGGGGGGGGGGGGGAGAGAGAGATGGGGAAGGAATGAGAAGAAAAATTTTGTCTGATAGGTCAAGCAATTATTATTAGACCTTTAAACTTCAATTTCATGTAAAAAAATTACCATATTACAAAATAATGAACGTTAATAAACAAACTAAATATTTAAATGCTGAAGCCTACTTTGATTGTTTTTTTACAGAAATCGTATCCGACGACCTTTTTTCCTTGCATACAAATCAACTGTTTTTTCAAGAAACTCCTCAGTCGGAATCTCAGGAGCCTCGATACTTATCATCATGCAATGAAATAGGGTTCCCGGTAGCATTCTAGATCTTGTCTTATTCAAAATTCTGTTCATTGTACTGAAAGATCTTTCCACCGAAGCTGTAGTCACAGGAATGGTAAGAATAATTTCGCAAAGTTTTTGTAACTCGCAGTAGCCTACATCAGCCTCAAGGAGTTTTATCACTGGACTCTCGTCCAATTTGAATTGCCCGCTATGAATCATGGATCGTATAAAAAATTGGAAGGATTTCAAGTCTGCAAGTACACCTTCGACATCGAGCATAGGAAAGTGTGCGCAAAACTTACTTGCATCATTGTCTTTTAATTCTAATAATGATTTAAATGTGTCAAAGTGGCTTGAAAATACCAGGATATCTATCGATTTGTCGTTGAACCTGTCTTCAATTTCTTGGAGGACACTTTCACTGTATTCTTTCATACCCTTGAATGTTTTTTTTTTAATCTTCATCAGCAACTAGGCACACCTCAGATCCAAACTTCTCTGTTATTTCGCTTCGGACATTTTTTTGCAAGTCGCTGTTGATGTCTCCAAACTGGTCTGCAATATCTCGTAAGTGAAGTTTTGTTGTAGTAATTAGAGGAATGACTTTGGTCAAACTCAAATCCTTTCTCTGCAAAGCATTACTCAGGTAAGAGAGTGCACTGAGGAGTTCATTCATCACATGACAAGTTATGAGAAAACTCTCATTTCTGATTTCCAGCAAAATTCCCCCAGCTAATGACGCGAGGTCTGCTCCTTCTTTATGAATGTGCTCACAAGCCATCAAAATAGACTTCAAGCATCTTAAGACAGTATTCACTACCTTGTAGTGGGACAACCATCTCACTTCAATACATTCTGGAATCTTGAGAACTGGATCATTTACTACTGCTTGAATTTCATGCAAAATGTTTTCTTTTTTTGGTGACTTACTAAACAGCTTATAAATGTCTTTCAAAACATGGAAAAACCTTTTGACTTTCTGATTTTTATTCCTGCAGGAAGCTTCTGCCAGGGACAAGATGTGTGCTCTACAGTGTATGTAAATAACTTCCTTGTTCGCCTTCTCTGAAAGCTTCCTTCTTACACCTCCAATGTTTCCTGCCATATTAGAAGCACCATCAAATCCAAAGGCAATAATATTTTCATAATTTAAATCAAGAGCAGCAAGTTCCTTGTCAATTGCATCTGCAATAGTTTCTGCCTTTCCATTTGGGATTTTGACTATTGCTAAGAACTTTTCCACTGGTACTTTATCTTCCACAACTCTAAACATAATGCTGAGCTCCATTTCATTTCGTAGTGAAGTACTTTCATCAGCTAGAACAGAGAATTTCTTGTGTTTTAATGTTGCCTTTAATTCTTCTCTCAAAATTTCGCCCATACAGACCAAAAGCTCGCAGGCGGTGTCCTTGCTGCTATAATTCGATCTGTCACTTAGAGAATTTCTCCATTTACTAAAATCTTCATTCAGTTTGTCGAGAAGACCTTCAATCAAGCTGTTATATGTAGTAGTGTGAGCTATTTCTTTCTTTACTAAAAAGTACAAGCCGCGCAAGAGAGTTTTTAAGCCTTTTCTATTTATG
Source organism: Bacillus rossius redtenbacheri (assembly GCF_032445375.1). Taxonomy (NCBI): domain Eukaryota; kingdom Metazoa; phylum Arthropoda; class Insecta; order Phasmatodea; family Bacillidae; genus Bacillus; species Bacillus rossius. The sequence continues at coordinate 23,988,221 of NC_086338.1, read as the reverse complement.
TCTCTTTCATTTTCACTCTGTTGAATCATTTGAGTATGAATAGGTTTCCTCGTAGCATGTCTTCTGAGGTTCTCCATTTCTACACTTATTGAGTGAGCTGCAGAATGTTCATGCTTCTCTAATTTTCCATTCTTTCCTAAAGCTTTTCTGAAAGATGTAAATGGAGTAGTAATAAACACTCCACCTGTTTTTTGCAGAACCTTTGCATCATTTTTTATGAAGTTTTCACATAGTTTACAAAATGCACCTCCTTTTTTTTCATTGTAGATCAGCCAACTGTATTTCTGTTCCCAATTTTTGTTGTAGTGACGTTCTACTTTTTCGGATGATTTCGCTGGATGCGGACTGGATAATTCTGCACTTTCATTTTCAAAGCATTTCTGTTCAGTCAGCTGGACTGATGGTGATGGGCCTGCTTCAGTTCGCGGTTTTTGACTGGGCCCTGCTGCGACATTAAAATAGGAGTCTATTGTTCTTTTCATGTCGAAGTCACTAAAACAAAAGAGGTAACTCTTAATGGAGATAGTCTGGTACTGACTGGCAGTATAAACTACTAATTAAAACAGCATTATGTGAAGAATATCAATCTAACACGCACAGCATCCACACACATTTTGACTGATTTTTACTTTTCAGAAAGAAGTGGATAAATGAGCAGGGTGGCAAAATTTTGGGGGTGACAAAACTTAAGAAGTAGCTAAAAGAGAGAAAACACTTTTCTACAAAAAAAATAAAACACTCTTTTAGGCTGTCAAAATATCACCATGTACTACCTAAAAACACTAAATATGAACAGCACATATAAAAAAACATAATTCATAGTATCACTATCTATTGTTAAACGATTTAGTTGTAATCAGGGGCATTAATAGTCATCATTTTAATTCTGGCAATTTATAATTGCGTGAAACACTTTTGTTTGACCAAGCCCAAGATGGTAGTACTTGTGCAATGCCAAACTGAATGTTTTAAAATTCTAAACTACTAACAATACATTTGTTTCACTGTGCCAAATGTTATTTTATAAATACGTAACCTGGGCTTAGTCCATCGTAACCGTGAACCACCTACTGACCTACTTCTAGGTTTCTTGGCATCAGAATTCATTAAGTACTTTACATACAGTTTACTAACATGCATTATAAAGAAATTACTTGATAATGTTAAGATGATACTCAAAACGTTAAAGCGATGATTTATAACAGAATAATTTAATTAGTATCCAAAAGTTTTTGTTGCGGCCATATTTTTTCATTGGATTGGTTAATTATTGTGTTTATATACTTACAGGTTTACAGAAAAGTACGCAGAAAGCCATATGCACTACACACTTGTAAACCAAAACTACACTAGCACGCCAACAATGAGTAGCCTACACGTCGAGGTCTGCCGTTACCAACAGCCGTCTGACGCACCACCAGCTCAACGCACACGCACGACGCACAGGGAGGAAATGACCCGCGTCTACTGGAAAAAGAATGTTAAGAACTTGTGAAAGAATATATCCCTCTTCTGGCCCCCGTGGAAAATCGAAAGATAAAGAAATGCTTATGCATCCACATCTCTGTACATTGTTACCTTCGGAACGAGTTTCTCCAAAAGATAACCAGGTCCGATGCCGAAACGATTTTTTTCCCCGTACGATAGCAGAATGCCGAGACAAGTCGAGCCGACCCGATAAAGCGCGCGGCCTTTCATTTGATAACATGGGTTCATATTACTGCCGTCTGGTCCGGGCCGAGCCGATCCGAATGATAAGCGGTGGAAACGTAATAAGGTGATTCACAAGAAAGAAAGAAATAACTATTAAAGTAATATAAAGCTGTGATCAAGAAACATGCGAAAATGCCTTTCGATTCCATTTCACAAAGCAAAGGAATTTAAAAAAATTGCTATTCGAATAGGTTATCCCAAACTTTCCGCACATCTTCCGTAGTCATGAGTAATGTGACAATTAATGCATGGCTAAAACGCGGATGTGTAGAGTTCGATGAAAAAAATACTGAAATGTCTGGTGACGGAACTAGTTCACAGTACTTAAAAAAATTAACATGCCATTGTATTCCCACCATACATGTGTGAGTTAAAGGGCAAAGATAAAGAGGTGCGTTCGGGAACATAATACCGTGGGGGCGAGCACTTGAGACACACATGCTGGACTCTGCTAACTGCATCTATAACAAAGGATGCCTGGCAAACCTATTGCAATCATTTATAAAAACTTAACATACTGAAAGAGGGACTGCATAATAGACATGGCCATGAACCAGTTTTTAATCAATTTACATGAAGATTGTGACTGTAAAGAATTTCTTTCCTTAACAAGTAACATTAAAATGGATTCCAATTTTATTTTTTGAATATTCCCGGGGGGGGGGGGGGCTCTGGGAGAACTCCGGGGGGGCAAAGCCCCCCCGGAGAAGTGCCTGAAAGAAACACTGGTCGGGGCGAGTGTTGCCGCCGGCAGACGTCATGAGTCGGCTAATGCGCCCGGCCCGTCCTCCAACCGTCCCAGGTGTGCCAACTGCTGTACTTACGGCCACGCGGTGTCTGAGTGCACGCAGCCCGCTGTGAGCCGTGAGCAGCGAAAATGCTTTCGTTGTAAGCGCACTGGGCATTACATAAATCAATGTCCGGGAAACGGGCCTTGACCGGGCGTGCGAGTGGTCGCCACGGTCGTCGCTTGAGGAAAGCCGCTCATTACTCGTACAATAATTTTGTACACGTTCGTCTGTTTGGAAATAATATTCCAGCCTTAATTGATTCCGGTGCTACCCGTTCCTTGATTAGTTCCGAATTGTTCGATGCATGTTGCATCAAACATCCGTATTTGTTAAGCCGTGTTTGTACCGGCTCTGACGTGAAAATTTGTGTAACCAACGGCGTAATTGTTACGTCAGACGTAGAAGTTGAAATGCACATTAAGATCGCGGGTTTCTCTTGGAACTGGCACTTTAATGTTGTTCCCGGGTTATGTCACCCGCTTATTCTAAGTTTAGATTTTCTGGGAAAGACGCGATGTTTGTTAGACGTCGCTAACCAGGAACTGGTTTTTGGTTTTCATCCTACACGTAAAATTAAACTTATTCATCATGACTCCGATCCTATCGTCATGTCGTGCGCCGACAAGTCTGACGTCATTAGTAGGGACACGGTCATTGCTGACGTCATTAACAGGTATTCTGACGTAATTAACAATCGGAAAGGCAGGTGTGACGTCATGCCCTATAAATTTTATTTAAAGGACACGACTCCTGTTAGGGCTAAAGGACATAAAATTTCTCCTCCTAAATTGCAAAAGTTGAAAAATATTATCGATAGACTCCTAGAAGCAGGAGTTATTGCTCCGTCTGTTTCCGATTTCTGTTCGCCTTCCTTTTTAGTCCCTAAAAAGGAAGCGGGGGAATTCCGGCTGGTACACAATTACAAGGAACTGAATGACAAAATTAAGGAGGACAGCTACGAGTTGCCGACCGTAGAGAGCGCCCTTCAACATTTAGGGAAAGCCGCAATATTTTCCGTCATTGATTTAAATGCTAGTTTCCACCAATGTTTGTTGCATCCTGATTGTCGTAAATATACTGCATTTTCTACCCCGTGAGGGCAATTTCAATTTTATCGGGTGCCTATGGGTGTGTCTTTTGGTAGCCAGGCTATGAGCCGAGTGCTAGATCACATTCTAAGCGACTTAAAATTTAAGTCAGTCTTCAATTACATTGACGATATTATCGTCTACAGTGATAACCTGGAACAACAGAAGCAACATGTGAGTCAGGTGTTTGATCGTCTCAGAGCCGCTAATTTGACAGTTAATCCCGAAAAAATTCTTCTGGGAAAAGATTACGTAAAGTTTTTAGGTTACATTATTTCGCAAGGCAAACTCATAATGGATCCCGATAAAGTTTCCCCCATCGTAAACTTTCCTCCTCCTAGGAATGTCAGAGGAGTTCAGAGATTTCTCGGTATGACGGGATATTATTCTCGTTTCATCCCCGATTACGCCGCAGTATGTGGTCGGCTTAATAACTTACATAAAAAGAATGTTGTTTTTGAGTGGGGCGACGCTCAACGGAAGGCCTTTGACAGTCTTAAGGCCTTAATCTCTTCTCCCCCTGTCTTGGTTCTACCTGATTTTCAACGCAGGTTCGCCCTCCAGGTAGATGCATCAAGCATCGCGGTAGGTGCTGTATTGGGGTATATTGAAAACGATAGGTTGCGCCCTATTGCCTATGCCAGTAGAACACTTACTGATGGGGAACGACGTCTGGGTACCTATGAAAAGGAAGCCTTAGCATGTCTGTTTGGCGTCGAGAAATTTGCGTCATATCTCGATTGTCACGAGTTCGATCTTTTTACGGGCAATCAAGCGCTCAGATGGCTATTTAACCATCCGAATCAGCTCGGTAAAGTAGGGCGCTGGGTGTTAAGACTGTCCTGCTTAAAATTCAAACTGCATCATATTAAGGGTAGTGACAACGTTGTGGCAGATGCGCTTTCGCGAATGTTTTCGCCCGATGAATTTGCGACTCGTGTTTCGTCCGCGGATGAAACACAGCCGATTTGTGCAGCTGTTAGCAAAATATTTCCGGAATCATTCCTTAGAATTCGTCAGTGTCAACAGGAGGATCCTTTGTGTGTTCAAATCAAGAAGGATTTGAGTGCCGGTAAAGCCGTGCCATATGTTGAGGAGCAGGGTGTTGTTTACTATACCGGGAAAACTGGTAGACAAAGGAAGGCTGTTGTTCCTGCATCCCTACGCCCTATGGTTCTAAAGTATTTTCACGATACCTTATTGGGTGCACATTTGGGCATCGACAAAACGTTCAGTCGAATCAGTGCACATTTAGCTTGGCCTGAATTGCGAGCTGATGTACAAAAACACGTGCGAACTTGTCGAGACTGTCAAGTCTCAAAACCGCCGCAGTGTGCCAAAGTCGACTTGTATTGTGCTGATGCTCCTGTTGCCCTCTGGCATGTGCTTCACATTGACATTTTTGGTCCCCTAACACGTTCTAAAAAAGGTAACAATTGTATTTTGGTTCTTCTGAAAATTTTTTCGAAATTTGTGTTGCTCATCACCTTAAAGAATATGAAAGCAAACAGTATTGTTAAAGCCTTAAGAGATCAGGTATGGAAATTTTTTGGTGCTCCGGCCATGATCACGTGTGATAACGCACGTTATTTCCGCTCTGTACTGTTCAAAGACATGTGTTTTCAATGGGCCATTAAGCCTATTTACAGTAGTCCTTACTGTCCCCAGGGAAACCAATCCGAACGAGTCAATAAAGTGCTTAAGAGCATTCTTACTGCTTTCTACAGGGATGATCAGTCGCTATGGGACAGCGATCTTGATTTTATCAACGTAGGCCTTAATTCAGCTGTGCATTCCGCTACTCGATTCCCTCCTTCAATTCCGTTTCTAGGTAGGGAGCTTACCCACCCCCTCCTTAACCTGTGGGGACTGCCACCCTTGGAGGCTGCCTCGGATGACGAGTCACTGGAGGCCGTGCTGGATAGTGTGGCTTGCGATCTCACGAAGGCTCGTCAAGCTGTGGCTAATTCATATAACGCTTCCCGGAAGCCCCATGGCTTTTCTGTTGGACAGTTGGTCCTTGTAAAGAATTTTGTGCTACCTAATTTAGCTGAAAAGATTAATGTTAAATTAATCTCACCTTATGTGGGACCGTTTATCATAGACAGGTTCCTTAGTGAGAATATTGTCTTGATGCATAGTACTTCTGGATATAAAAAATTTAGAAAGGCCCATGTGTGGCAATTAAAAAAGTTTAATGCTTAAATAAAGGGTTTGCTGTTGTTTTGGCGTGCGCGTCTGGTTTTGTGTTTCTTTTTTTTTCAGTTTGGTTTGGTTATCGTTCCTCACCCCTCCTTCCTCGTCGCGGATGCCGTGCCCTAAAGAGGATCTGCGCAGCTATGGACCTGAGGCTCCTCCGCCTGCCCGCTCCGTCGTGGTCACTGGTGCCCGCCCGCTATTCGCTGCGTCTACGAGGCCGCCCGCCTCTTTCGCTGTCTGAGTCCGTGGATGCGTCCATGAGACTCCGTCATTCGGAGTTCCGCATCAGCATGCTGCTGTGCGGCTCTTCCCTGGCTCGCCCTGAGTCGCCGCGGTTGATGGATGCTGTCCCTCGGTGAGCGAGCGGCCGGCTGCTCTGCCATGCTGGCGTGCCGGCGTGCGGGCGTGAGACTTCGTCCCGCCAGCCTGGAGCCGTGATGCATGCCGCATGCGAGCCTGTACGATGGCAATGGCACCTAGAAGCCCTCGTCCCCTGTCAGCATGCAAACCGCTCGACAGGGGAGCGGGTGAAGAGTCGACCCTGCCAGGCGCCATCGGCGTCAGCTGTTGCGGGGACGCCTGCTTCGGTTACGTCCGGAATTGCGCCTGTCTGTCGACGTACAAGCTTGCTACAAATTGTAACAAAAAAATTAACTTTCCTGGGACGTCCCTCAAGATTAAGAAAAGTCTTCAGCGCTGAAGATGCTCCCTTTGGTCGTTGTACTAGACCTATGTAATCCTTCAAGAATCTTTGGCCATTATATACGGCGTGTAAACTTTGTATGTTTAGACTTAGACTGACAGTTGAAATTGTGTTCGTCATGAAAATAAACATTATTATTACAATACAGTAACATTATGAAGATGGAGAAGATGGAAAAGGGCGGCGGGTACCGTGGTTTAAGGGCAGGGGAGTTGTAGCGATTTGAAATGCGCGCGTCATCGCGGGCCTCCGGCACTTCGCTCCCCTCATCCTTCTCCCTCCTTTCCCCCCCCCCCTTCTAGTGTTTGTTCAATTTGTACTCGTTTCCCCCACCCTTTCAATATGCGCATGCGCACGCTGCGGCGCGAGTTTATAAAATCTGCTGCAGACATGATGAGGGCCTTCTTCTATTGGTAGCCTTTGTGAGGCTTGGTTGTCAGCAGTAGCTGACCAGTTGTTAATTTCACTAGCATGTAGTCCGAGAGCTTCGACTTAGTCTTCGTGCGTGTGCGACCTCAGGGGAGAAATGTAAGTTGAATCGAGTCGTCAGTGAGGCGGTGACCCTCACCCTAATGTAGAATCAGTTATGTTTAAATTTGTTCTGTCTAAATTCCTTTTCGGCCACCACCATCAAAAATTTTTTGGATTTCTGCTTTAAATTTAAATTTAACTTAACTTGCGTTTTTATATTTGTAACTGTCTCCCCCTGAGATGTCGTCGCACGTATTTGTTTGTTAATGCTTTTTAAAGAATAATGAAACTTCTTTCTTCTGTGTACCTGCACTTTGCAGTAATTTTGTAAATGTAATTTTTTTTGTAATATAACTTCATACGTGGAAATTATGTCCCTTTTTGACGATCGTTGATTGGATTGTTCACTGTGTAGCCGGCTTGCCCATGCAAATTATAATTGTAAACTAACTCGTTTTGTCAGAAATGTTAACGTAATATTTATTGTGTATTAATATTGAATTTGTTCTTGCTATTTGTATTTAACTTTGCATTGGTTAAACGTAACTGTATCTGAATATTAACGTAATATTAATTATGAATTAATATTGAAGTTGTTCATGCTTTTTGTATTCAACATTGTCAGAAATGTTCACGTTATATTAATTTTGAATTAATATTGAATTTGAATAAAATGTCTGTGTACCTGAAACCTTTTACCTTGATTACCCAATCACGTAATCCGCAGTCCTAGCCAGGCTCTGGTCTTCCTTCAATCCCTAATAGGCCCCCACCTATTACAGAACTATATTTTTTGTCACAGGTGATGTAAAATCAGGTTTTATAATTTTCATACCACAACCTAAACTATTAGTTATTACGTGATCGGTGTTTGAATCATCATTCAACAAGCATGACTTTTTTTTTTAAATATGTTCATTTATGTTTGAATTAAGCTGAGTTTTGTCTGAAATATGCATATCTATGTTTGAAATAGGCTGAGTTTTTTTTTTAAATATGTATATCTATGTTTGAAATTGGCTGAGTTTTGTTTGAAATATGCATATCTATGTTTGAAATAGGCTGAGTTTTGTTTGAAATATGCGTATCTATGTTTTAAATATGTGGATTTTTGTTTAAAATATTTTTACAATTGTTTGAAATATTTTCCCTATCCGTACTACAAGTAATACTATGTTTTCGCAAGTTACTAACTCTCTTGAATTATCGAGGACATTTAAGACAGTGAAACAAGCGGTAGGAATTATTCTTTAAACACATGTGTTTTTCATGATGAGAAGCATTCTGTTTTAAACTGAAACCATTACCACAGTATTTACATAAGTAAAACATTCTGACACAGTCGATGCAACTACTTCAACTTTCAGTTTACAACTGAGGTACTTAGCTATATAAGGAGCTGTATTTATATGTTTCCCTCAGTAAGCTTCAATGACTTGTGAGAGTAAGTCCAAATTCGGTTACGGATTAGTAAATAGTTTGATAAATAAATTGCCATTCGAATTACACATTCCAGGTTATAACTACTGTGGTCCGGGTACGAAATTAGCTAAGAGACTTAGACGAGGAGATAAATGTATAAACAAACTTGATAATTTTTGTAAAAACCACGACGTCGCTTATAGTAAAAGCACAGATCTGAAAGAGCGACACGAGGCCGACAAAATCCTATCGCAGGCAGCAGAGAATTTGTACAAGGCGGGGGGTACTAAACTAGGTGAAAAGCTAGCTTAATTTGCAGTTTCAAAAATTATGAATTCAAAAGTGAAATTAGGTATGGGGCTTAAGAAAAAACGTAAAGTCAAGAAAACTATTAAGAAACGAGTCAAGAAGGGTGGATTCCTTCCACTTCTACCGGCTATTGCCGCACTAGCAGGATTGGTCGGTGCAGGAAGCGGTGTAGTTAGGGCAATTAATTCGGCAAAGACCAATAAAAAAAGCTTGGAAGAAGCCAGACGTCACAACGAGAAGATGGAGGCACTAGCTATAAGTTCAAAAAACGGAAAGGGAATGTTTCTACGTCCATATGCAAAAGGAGGTGGAAAAATAAAGAAAAAACATCGGAAAAACAAGTAGTTATAAACTCAATACCGACTCGGGCATTATCAAACACAGAATTAATAAAATATGCCCATAAACTAAAAATAAAGAACTTTAGAGGTGTGTTTATGACAGATGGGCTTCCATTAAAACCTAATGTTAACGAATCTTCAATTGTTAACTTAGATAGTAAAAGTAACTGTGGTACTCACTGGACAGCATATGTGAAACGCGGTAAAACAGCTATTTACTTTGATAGTTTCGGGGATTTAAAGCCTCCAGGAGAACTCGTAATTTATTTAAAAGGTGTTAACATTTCATACAATTACAATGGAGAACAAAACATTAACTCTGAAAATTGTGGAAAACTTTGTTTAATATTTCTGTCGAAGTATTCGTGAAATATTTCTGGTAGCAGTCGCAGACAGACACCAGTATACTGCCGCCAAACTGTCGTGAAACATCCACGCGAGTAATGACGTCTGTTCGAACACACATTCCTTCGTACCGACGTCATAACATTTCAGGAAGCAGTTCGGTACACGACTAATGATGAGCTCCCGCAAACTGGGGTGCGCATTCCTCGGCAGTGACGTGCACGAAATACGCACTCGTTCCCCGACGAGCTGTGACACGCCAGGTAGTCCATTTTATAGAGGACGCAGTTTTATTTTTTTGATGTGCAGGGGGGGTCAGTGTAAAGCTAAAACCAAGTTTGTGGGGTCGCCACCCTTGTCCCACGGCCGCCATTTTGAAAATAGGGGTTGAAATGGTTTTTACGATATGTCTCTTAAACAATTTATTTGGTAAAAACAATTTGTTATTATTTTTTGTTGCAAATTATATTTCCACAACTTTGGTCCAGTAACGGTTTGTCGTAGAACTATAAATAAAAAAGTTATAAGCGAAAATATTCAGAAATTCGAGAACAAAATTTATATTTTTCGATATAACTTTTCTTTTTATCATTTTACGAAAAAATGATATCTGACCATTTTTGTAGATCGTTTTTTGAGGAACAACTTTTATTCGCATCATTTTTCATTAAGTCAATAACTAAGGTTTTACAGCGCTCCGAAGTGAGTACTATTTTTCAGTAATCTTAACTATACCTATATTATACGTGTGTACTAATAATATGTCATCAGTTATTGTTTTTTTTTTGTTATTATAACTTTTTTAATTACAAATTTTGCAATATTATTAATCATTAATTATTGACTCTTTTCCCCACCACCCACGAGGTAGAGTCTAGAGGCGCGTTTTTTTTTTTGCGTGGTATCCCCAATAGGCATAATCCACTGTGATTTTCTAAATTAGAACTACTCCGTCCTCAGTCGTTTCGATGGACCAGGCTGTGGCTCAGCATCTGATCGGCTTTCTGAATTAAATACCAGTGGGAGAACTGGAGAAGGAAGGGGTGTTAATGTCGGCGGTTCATCATCAAAGTCATTTTCATTTATTAAATCTGAGAGTTCCATTAAGTTGCTGCAAGTCTCTCCAGAACAATGGAAGCACACTGCAGAACATTTCAGCCCTGCTTTTCGACATCCACACATCGCTCCACAGTTTCCTTTGCATTTGCAACAGATCAATTTTAGAAGCTCAGGGGGTGCTGGAGGTTTAGAGTTCTGCACTGGCATCAATAATTTTCCACATTTTTTCCAGCCCCAGTCCACGACTGGACCTGATGGTAGACTCGGAAAGTATGAAAGCGAGCTGTGTCTTGTGTTGGAGGAAGTGAAGATAAGTTAAATATACTTTTTGTCACTGCCTTGGCGAATTGTTTGTATCGTAGCCTGTCAAGAGAATTATCATCTTTATTACCACCGTATAAAGAGATAAAAAAAAGTTCACCAATTACAGTGAGCAAAGCAGGGTCAACTCTCTTATTGAGAAACAAAGCCGTTCCACTTGCAAACTCTAAATGTTTTTCCTGGTTATTCACAAATTTCATTTTACCGATATTGTAAGTAGCTGAAGTTGTGTCACATCCGGAAAAAGCATGAAGAAACAGCAAGTTATCCGCAATGACATTTCCGTACATAAAACCTGACGCACAATATAATTGTTCTGCTGTTCGTCCTTTTGATGGTTTTTAAAAAAATACATATGCTTTTTCGCTGCCAACTGCTGTGAGCAATATCAGTATGTCAATATCTTAAGCTACAATAGTAACGGTATTAAATAATGGAGATGCAGCAAGAGCAGTGCGAACGATAAGAGCGTCTGCGTCTGATTCTGCTTGGTCAACAGTCAGTGGCGAGGCGTGAGGTTTACATGAGGGAAAGCAACAACTCCGTTCACCCCAAAACACGTTGGTGGGGAGGGGGGGTCCGGGGGCCCTCCCACGGGAAAATATGGATTTAAAGGTACAAAAGGGTGCTATTTAAGTAGTTTTCTTAACTGAACATTGACTATTCCACAGGTAGAAAAATTGACATTTTTTTTAAATTATAAACTATTTTTGAAACATAATAATGTTTGGCATACATTATTCTGATAATAAAATACCTACTTTACATTATTTATATACTAAGTGGGAGTGTAGTATCATCGATATCTGGTACAAAATATATAAACACACAACACATGGCAAAGTAAGTACTTAAAATAAAGAGAAAAAGCTCATAAAAATGTACTAGAATAGTAAAAATTAAATGTTGGTATTTTTTGTACCAACACAAAATAAACTATCTTCATACGTGAACATAAACTCTGTTAACTGGTACGTGGTTATTCACAGTCACTCCAGCGAGATTGCAACTCTCGAGCTAGGATCCTGTATCCGCCACCCGCGGGACGCGGTCGGTAGCAGTTGGCACTGCTAGGCCGCCTCCTGTACGCCCACAAATCCCCCACGCACTGCCAGCCTTCGGTTACCCAATAGGGCGCAGGGAACTCCCAGCCAACAGCCCGCGAGAGAGATGCGCGCGCCCTGAGAGACGACCGCCGACTGAAACGCGACCTCACCACCTGCCCTGCCGAACTTTAGCGGACATAGCCGAAGCAGTCGGCGGAAGAATTACACCATCTGCTTCGGCCATGTTCGCTTGAGTTCGGCAAGAAAGCACTACCTTCGTAGCTTCTACCACGTGTTTTTACAGCCAATCCCCTCCTCGAACCTTTGTACCATGCCACCCCCCTTCAGAAAGGAAACTACTGCGGCAGCCTTCCTGCTGAAAGCGGTCCTACCAGCGCTTCTAAACCTAGCAACGCTTCTAAAACAGCATGTTTTGTGTGTCGACGAGTTCTTTTCTTATAGCGCAGAGCGCACAGTATTGGGTCCCAAGAAGATAATGTAAAAAATACGTACACCTAACTGCACGAGCCAAAGTAAAATACTATTCTGAATAAAATATTTATTTAAAAATACATTGTCTGCAAACTGCCTGGGCAAGCACTGCTTGCCTTGCTTGCCCTGACGAGACGCCACTGTCAACAGTGAAACTCATTTCCGAGAATACAGTTTTAAGAAGTATAATAAAGTTAGATTTGTTCTTCTCATTACCAAGAAATTTCTCTTGTGATAATGTCGGTATGGTGTTCTTGTCAAATTTTACTTCTGTCGACGTGTTTTTTCGTGCGGTGCAAACGTTCCCAAGACTTTGTTCCTGCGACATCAGGGTCGTCTGAGTAACCGTCAAACACAATGCTTGCAGAGAGCCCGAAGTGTTCTTGTACATATTTGACGTATTTTATCAAATAAATAGTTTAAGAGATATATCAGATTTAAAATTATTTTAAAAATCAATAATTGTTAAATCCTGTTATGGAGTGAAAAAGAGTCAATAATTAATGATTAATAATATTGCAAAATTTGTAATTAAAAAATTTATAACAACAAAAAAAAACAATAACTGATGACATATTATTAGTACACACGTATAATATAGGTATAGTTAAGAGTACTGAAAAATAGTACTCACTTCGGAGCGCTGTAAAACCTTAGCTATTGACTTAATGAAAAAATGATGCGAATAAAAGTTGTTCCTCAAAACAAGATCTACAAAAATGGTCAGACATCATTTTTTCGTAAAATGATAAAAAAAAAAGTTATATTGAAAAATATGATTTTTTTTTCTCGTATTTCTGAAGATTTTCGCTTATGACTTTTTTATTTATAGTTATACGACAAAAAGTTACTGGACCAAAGTTGTAGAGAATTTAATTTGCAACAAAAAATAATAACAAATTGTTTTTATCAAATAAATAGTTTAAGAGATATATCGTAAAAACCATTTCAACCCCTATTTTCAAGATGGCGGCCGTGGGACAAGGGTGGCGACCCCACAAACATGGTTTTATATTTACACTGACCCCCCCTACACATCAAAAAAATAAAATTGCGTCCTCTAAAAAACGCAAGGTAAGGCCTAAAAAATGTAACATTTCAATGGACTAAGGAGGTTTGGAACATTTAACAATCTCTCTAACGACTTTCTGCAGCAGCAGTTTTCTTGCACATACTTTCTTTCCTAGCGAGCTGTGATACTTTGAAAACTTTACAGATAAAACTTTTCTCGTGTAAAAAAGTATATAAACAGATGCATGTAAATTTATTAGCCAGTAAGTTGTAAACATGAGTATTACAGCAATATTGTCAGGTGATAGCAGCAAATTAAGTTCTATATTTTTTCCTCCAATACATCTGCAGCAGTGGCGTCTCGTCAGGGCAAGCAAGGCAAGCAGTGCTTGCCCAGGCAGTTTGCAGACAATGTATTTTTTAAATAAATATTTTATTCAGAATAGTATTTTACTTTGGCTCGTGCAGTTAGGTGTACGTATTTTTTACATTATCTTCTTGGGACCCAATACTGTGCGCTCTGCGCTATAAGAAAAGAACTCGTCGACACACAAAACATGCTGTTTTCGAAGCGTTGCTAGGTTTAGAAGCGCTGGTAGGACCGCTTTCAGCAGGAAGGCTGCCGCAGTAGTTTCCTTTCTGAAGGGGGGTGGCATGGTACAAAGGTTCGAGGAGGGGATTGGCTGTAAAAACACGTGGTAGAAGCTAGGAAGGTAGTGCTTTCTTGCCGAACTCAAGCGAACATGGCCGAAGCAGACGGTGTAATTCTTCCGCCGACTGCTTCGGCTATGTCCGCTAAAGTTCGGCAGGGCAGGTGGTGAGGTCGCGTTTCAGTCGGCGGTCGTCTCTCAGGGCGCGCGCATCTCTCTCGCGGGCTGTTGGCTGGGAGTTCCCTGCGCCCTATTGGGTAACCGAAGGCTGGCAGTGCGTGGGGGATTTGTGGGCGTACAGGAGGCGGCCTAGCAGTGCCAACTGCTACCGACCGCGTCCCGCGGGTGGCGGATACGGGATCCTAGCTCGAGAGTTGCAATCTCGCTGGAGTGACTGTGAATAACCACGTACCAGTTAACAGAGTTTATGATCACGTATGAAGATAGTTTATTTTGTGTTGGTACAAAAAATACCAACATTTAATTTTTACTATTCTAGTACATTTTTATGAGCTTCTTCTCTTTATTTTAAGTACTTACTTTGTTATGTGTTGTGTGTTTATATATTTTGTACCAGATATCGATGATACTACACTCCCACTTAGTATATAAATAATGTAAAGTAGGTATTTTATTATCAGAATAATGTATGCCAAACATTATTATTTTTCAAAAATAGTTTATAATTTTAAAAAAAATGTCAATTTTTCTACCTGTGGAATAGTCAATGTTCAGTTAAGAAAACTACTTAAATAGCACCCATTTGTACCTTTAAATCCATATTTTCCCGGGGGAGGGCCCCCAGACCCCCCCCCCCTCCCCATCAATGTTTTTTGGGGTGAACGGAGTTGTTGCTTTCCCTCATGTAAACCTCATGCCTCGCCACTGATCTGCAGGGAAACTGGTCAGTTGCGCTGACGGATTTACAAACTTTTAATTCTATAGCTAATGTTGACGAATCGAATAATGTTTTCAGATACAAACAGTCTAGCGAAGATTACTTCAAAGAGGTAAAAATACCGATTGGATGTTACGAAATTAGCGACATTGAAGATTACTTAAAAAATATTTTACAACCGGATGAAACAAAAATTCTTGCCGGGAATATAAATACCATGAAAAGTATTTTAGTTAGAAGTTGCGATATAGATTTTAAAGGTGACAGTAGCGTAGGATCACTATTCGGTTTCGAGCCTAGAGTATATGAGGCAGGGAAAGTTCATGAATCTGTTAAGTCAATAAATATTTTACCGATAAATGTAGTTCGTGTAAATTGTAATTTAGTAGGATCTTCATTTTTAAATGGTAAACCATCTACAACAATACATGAGATTGGAATAAATGTTCCTCCAGGCTATGGTTTGATTGAAATACCAAAAACCGTAATCTAGATTCCAGTAATAGTAAAATCAGTTAGTGAAATAACAGTTCAACTTGTAGATCAACAAGGGAAACTAGTTAATTTTAGAGGAGAAGAAATTACTTTGAGACTGCACTTGAAGAAAGATGGGAATTAATTTTAACAGAATGTATAAAAGCAGGCACATAACTAAAAAAATAGTTAGTTTGCGAAAGAAGGTCAGAGGGTTAACAACTACTAATCAGGCTTTTCTACGCAGTCTATGATATAAAGTAAGAAAGTATGGAGTCGGAAATCCTCAATTTTAATGAGGGAGTTGACGTCGACCCAAGTGTCTCCCCTGTTCATAAAGTCCGTTATGCTGCGCCAACCCCTGATCCTCCCCTGCCCCATGCAGTGATTGTGTGTTTTAAGGAACATACTTTTATATTTAATAATGTGTCATGTATATTTTTTATGTATTATTTTTTTCTGTAAACTTTTGTAATTATTGTTATACATGTTTCTAAAATATCATGTGATATTTTACGTTAACTGTCACCTGGCGTCGAATCCGAGGCCAACACCCGGAATCTCTCCGAGCGCTGCACATGTCGCGGAGTGGGGGGGAGGACGGGTGGAGAGGCAGAGACGCGGCAGGAGGGGGCAGTTGGCATCTGGCGGCTGGACGAGGCGGTTGCACGGTGAGACACTGAGCCAAGAGCACCGACGGGTGAGGTCGTGTCAAGGGGAATTGCTACTTCACGACCACGCGGGTTACGCAGCTTATCATTTTTGTAAATAGTTAAATTGTATATAAGGGTTTTTCTTGTTTCCGTGAATTCAGACATTGCGAGTATCGGCGGACACGGGCGTACCGCAACTAGACGGTCTCCACGTCTCCGGCGCTAGCATTCAGACTGACTTGGATTTTCGCTATCATTCAGGAGGGGCATAATAATTTCTTCAAACGCACGTATCACGAGACCACGGGGGCAGCCCGCACTTGGCGCCTACCCACCGAACACGTGTAGCCGAGCTTCACTCTGCGGAGAGAATGGGTATTGAGCCGCGTGCAGCCCATGTAAAGGGAGTGTGTGAAAGACTAAGTAAAACGTTTTATCACAAACATACGAACTTTCATTGTAGCACGGGTAGTGATAATTTCCCCCTGCCACAAGGCCTGAACCCCGACCCGAGAGTAGTACATGACCAGCTAAATTACGGGGGGTGATATCCGTGGCTACGACAAGTGTCGCCCAACTTGTGTGGCCAATTTCGTAAGAAATTCATGCAGAACATTTTTACAAACTTTTTATTAAATTCTGAGCGGGCCGGGCAGAGACGCGGCGCGGCAGGGCTGAGCGTGGGAGACGCAGCTGCGTGCGGAAGCTGGCGCGACAGGGCGGCGCGACAGAGCGGCGCGACGAGATAGCAGCGGATCGAGTTGTGACACGTCCCACGGCGCTGGCGCGTAACAGAAGCCGGGCGGCGACACCGAGAAGATAGCGACGGGAAGATAGCGGATTACGACGGGACTGATAATGTCGGCGAAGTGCGAGTGGTGTGACTTACCGCGTCGGGACGATAACGCCGTAGGAGACGACACAGAGAGATTGTGTGCGTGTCTGTGGACCCGGGAGGTGAAGCCGGACACAGACGAGTGTGACAGGGACAGTAGCGGTGAATTAACGCATGCACAGAGCAGGGGCAACAGCGAAATGGATGAACAAGCAAAGACCAGTGCGGGCGTGACGGGCAAGGAGGGGAAAGTGGCAGACAGTGAAGGAGGGGTAGCAGTGACGGCCGGACGTAACGAGTTTCCCGCGGTGCTGCGGGTAGCGGAAAGGTTGACTCCGCTGCCGGAGTTCGCGGGAGAAGTTCACGAAAATCTGCGAGCATTTATCCAGATGTGCCGGGAAGCACTCAGAGACGTACCGCGGAACACCTGGGCAACTAGAGTGAGCGGACAACTGCGAGGGCGGGCCTTACTGTGGTGGACTGAAACGTGCGATTTCCTAGCAGACTGGGACGAATTTGAACGGACATTCGAGCGCCGTTTCGACGGACATCTCGCGCGGGCACAGTGCCAACAGACACTACACTGCGAAGTGCAAGGCCGGGATGAAATTGTCGAGGCATTCATACACAAGAAGGCACGGTTTCATCGCCGACTGAACCCGAACGTACCCATGAAGCAAATCATTCCCGTCATCGGTGAATTAGTGCTACCAGAACTGAGACCGTTTTTGAGGGGAGTGGCGGACCGGGATCTTATAGCCTTTGTGGAAATATCCCGGGGAGTGGAGCAAGATCTGTGTAGACTCAGAAGTGTGCATGCATCGCAGGAACGGGGCAGCGGGGTACACCGAAGAGACCGAAGAGGCACTGGCAGTGGTGCCATATGTATCCGCGCCGACAACAACGGACATGCGGCGACAAAATAGACCAGCACCGCCTATCCCAGAGAGGCAGGAGTCGAGCCGTCAGTACAGAGGGGGAGATGGCGGGATACCACCACATTGCCTATACTGCCGCAATGAAGAGTATCATTGGCACGCCGAGTGTCCGACCAAGGCCAGACTGTGGGAGAAGATGGCGAGAGAAGGACGTCAGCCGGGAAACGGACAGTAGGGGACAATGACTCAATCGGACACTGCCCCTAGAGACCGGACCTTCCGACGCACTCAGAACACCATCACCGAAGAGGGACGTCACAGCAACGCCACTCAGCTTAGCCGCACAAACAAGGGCGAGCGAATCTACACCAGCACGGCGGGAACCACGGCCGATGCGGGGCCGTGACGGACGTCGGACGCGGACACCGGCAACGCCCCCCACCTGGGGCACGAGGTGTCCCACGGCAACATCGACTCCGAGGGGAACACCGGCTACAACCCACATCCACATCGAGATGGATGCCCCAGACGTCGCACGTACAGACGCCGCGGGAGACGCGACCGCTGACGCGGAGCCGGACGCCGCACCTGCCCGGCTGGGACAGCTGGGGGATGGCACGGCGCATCTGCTGCTAGTACCTGTCTGCCTGGATTGGCGGCCCATCCACGCCCTGGTGGACACGGTGGCGAGCCACACGTTCGTCGCCGCCCGCCTGGTGCAGGAGGCCCAGCTGCTGCCCAGGGAGGACGTCATCCAGCTGGCCACGGAGGGAGTAGACGCGCTCAAGTCTGGGTGCGTGCAGGTAACCATCGCCGTACGAGACAAGCTCAGTCAGACCACCGCATTGGCGATCCCAGGCTTGCGCGAGGACCTGATCCTGGGGCTGCCCTGGTTGATCCAGGAGGACACAGCGATCGACATTGGCGATGGTAAGCTGCACGTGGGCCGGCAAGGGCGACGTACTCTGTACGCTGTCAGATCACCACGACCACCCCCGACGCCCCCATCCATAGGTCTGGCAGGGATCCGCAACGAGGTGCCGCCCGAATACATGCACCTGTTCGAGGAGGTGTTGGAGCAGCAGCTGCAGGTGTTTGCAGAGGCGGACCTCGTGCGGTGGACCTCGTGCGGCGCACGACGTATGCAGAACACAAGATCCCGACTCGACCCCATGCCCCTATTTTTTGAAACCGTTTAAGTTCGTTCCAGGTGAGCGGCGGGTCATACAGGAACAAATTAAGGACATGTTACATACGGGAGTCATAGAACTTAGCGAGTCCCCATACAATAGCACCATTGTTATGGCAAAGAAAAAAGATGGCTCACTAAGATTTTGTGTGAACTTTAAGCCTATTAATTCTGTGATGGTTCCTGCCCCACCGCCGCTAATTAATATAGCTGATTCATTGTGCAACATGTGAAAGGGTCAGTAGGCAGAATTGCAAAGAGCCACTACACCCGTGGCCAATAGCAGAACGACCTTGGGAGAGGGTATGAGCTAACATTTTTACATACGGGTCACAGTCATACTTGGTAGTTATAGATGCTTATTCTAACTGGGTGGAGATGCGGGCAATTAGAAACAAATCAGCATCTAGCGTAATAGGGGAGAGCAAGTCGATATTTGCAACACATGGTGTTCCAGATGTGGTAAGTGCAGACAATGTACCATTTGGCAGTCACACATTCAGGCAGTTTGCAGAGCAGTGGAAGATTGAGGTAAAACTCAGAAGTCCAAATTACCCGCAGAGTAACGGGCTAGCGGAAAAAGGGGTGGGAATCTGTAAACAGATGTGTCGCAAACTAGGCCTGCACTCTGGGGATATCTGGAGCATGTTATTGGAGCACAGGAATAAGCCACTCAAACATATGGGACACTCGCCAGCTCAGTTACTGATGGGAAGAGTTTGCAAAACGAAGATGCCAGTCCACTCAGAGATTGTACAGCCATGCACAATCAAACCAGCAGAGGTGATCAAGCAAAAAATGGAGCAATCAGATCGTAGTAAAACGTATTATGATAAGGGGAGTAAAAGGTTGCCAGTTCTAAAGCCGGAGCAAGAGGTCGTGATGAGAGAGCAGGTGACAGGTACATGGCAGCCAGGTCGAATAGTAAAGGAAAGTATATATCCACGGTGCTATGTTGTGAGTGATAGGTGGGGACGAGAATTCAGAAGAAATAGGATAGATTTAAAGGAATCGGGAAGGAAACAGACCAGTTTCGATGTAGATATCGATGGGGACATGAATTAGTCCGATATACAGACCAGTGTAGGCGTGGATAACAATGGGGAATTAAATGAGCCAAATATTGAATAGGGTGAACAGGGAACCACCCCAAGCAAGGAGCAACCTAAGAAGAGGTGGACGAGTTCGGGGAGATGTGTACATAAACCTAGGTGGCTAGAAGAATATGAGTAAACACAGGTCTGGAAGTGAGAGGAGAGGAGTATTGTTATATGTATCATGTAATGGTGAGTTATGTAGGAGAGGTTGTGTGTCATTGGTAAATGCAGTGGAGTATTGTTACATGTTTCATGTAATGGTGAGTTATGTAGGAGAGGTTGTGTGTCATTGGTAAATGCAGTGGAATATTGTTATATGTATCATGTAATGTTGAGTTATGTAGAGCTAAAGAAGTAATTGTAAAGGTGGAAGGATGTAATATATATTGTAGTGGCCATCATGGCCACATGGAGGTGCAGAGGCCATGAGGCAGGAGGAAGAAGGTAGAGAAAAAGATGGAGGAGATGTATCGTGTGGAATAGAGAATAAAGGTGTCCACAAGGGACAGCCGAAGATTCACCCCCTCAGATAGACATGCCCTTCGGGCTGGGTCGGTAATGTTCGGGTTTTTTTTAAATTTTTTTTTATCTGTACGTTCAAAACAAACATTACATTATTGATCAAAGAATTGTAGACTAATGTTATTTTATATTTTTTAAGAGTAAAACACATGTACACTAATATTGCCTTGTTACAAATTATGAGATTTTCAGGTAAGTTATTGAGCTATTTCTGTTTGATTTGTTAGGAGATTAGTTTTGTCCGTTTACAAGTTAACATTGCTTGTGTTATTCTTGGCAAGTAATCATTTCTTATACAATTTTTTGTACACTATAGGCTTAATTTTTAAAATTTTAGGTAGCGTGTGGAGATATCATCATATGTTCATGAGCGCACAACGTATAAAATCATAAGAAATGTTTTCTGGTGGTGTGTAGCAGTTAACCGCATTTAAGTAAAAATATTTTGAAATAAGTGTTACCAGAGCTGAATTACATTCAGGTGAGTGCACTCAATATAATTTGGGGTATTGCAGGAAAAATATACGTACATTGATTCTAAGTACAGTGGAATTTACATTTGGTTAGCTTACAATAGCGCCAATTAAAAATTCTGTAAATCAATTGAACGGTTGGATGTTACTAACCTAATTTAACCAACCAATATACATTTTACAGTGATTTTTTAGGTTATTATCTCACGTTGCTGCGTTTTGTATGCAAAATAAACTTTGGACTCTTATTTTTTTGTTATCTCTAAATAATTATGTACCTGTATTTACTCTGAAAAAAGTTTTTCTAAATTCAGACTGGTTTTTGAGAAATCACTGTTTATAGGTTACATTACATTACCTGTGCAGTAAAGGGCCTGTCACCATGTTGTTCTTTAATTGAGTTGCAGATCTTGTTGTTTTTCATACACAAATTGTCTATTTTTTATTTGGATATTGCAATGCAGTAACGTAAATTATAACATTAAAAAAGTTATGTGACTCCTTATTGTGCATTCCAAACCCAAGGCATCAGTCCTTGAGAGCTATATTTTTTAGCAGTTTATAGGTGCAAAATTCTGATTTTTTACGTGAGACAACACATAACCTGACATATAAAATAAATTTTCATTTTGTAACAAATGATTCCTTTTATACGTCAGGTTACGTGCTATTGCAGGTAACTAATTTGCGCTTTGTGCCTCCATACTGATATAAAAAAATCCCCGTCAAGGTTGGCGTTTTGGTTTGGATACACATTAGGGACTCGTAACTTTTTTAAAACTATTATTTATGTTTCATTGGGTTATAATATTCAAATAAAAAATATATACATTCTTATATATATGGAAAACCACAGAATCTGCAATGCAATTAGAGGAAAAAATGGTGTCAGCTGCTTCACTGCATAGGCTATCTAGTGTGACCTACAAAATGTGATTTCTTGAAAACCAGTAGGAATTAAGAAAAGCTGTTTACAGTTTTAATAGAGGAAGGTTTTTAGTGTCTGAAAAAATATTTTTAGAATTTTATAATTTAATTTATGGATAAGCAGCAACAAAAGAAAATTACTTTTATTTTTAAATTTAGCTAACCAACCATTCACATGATTTTCCAAATTTTGTATTGTTTATACTTACCTGCTTGAACATTAAACTACTGTTAAACCATTTATTTAATTTTTTTTAAATATCTTTGGGAATTAAGTAGTGCAGTGTAATCGAAGACGTTTACTGTATTGATGATTGATTTACTTTATTGATGCGCAACAAAGTTGTATAATTGTTGGATTGGTTAAGCAAATTCAAGCATCAAGGGTACTGATCAATGGTTTTTAACATTATATTTACTTAATGAGTCCATTGGTAAAACGTTAAAACACTGGAATGGCTAAATTTCCATTGACTGCTTATGTTTTTTCCTCATGCTCACTTGAAAACAATTACAGGGTTTTACTGTAGTTCACAGTTGCAATACTTGGTTAGGTTAGTTACATAAGTGCTGTTAAATCACGAAAATGGTTAGGGAAAGGTAACTTCTTCATAACTACTGTAAAAATGGTGTAAGCAATTCTTTAGGTAAGTAGTACTAAGAATTACTATTTATCAAATTTTGTTTGTGCGGAAAAGTTGTTACTCTAGGAAATTTCTCAATCCATCTTTGTAGGAATATAAACTAATATTATTAGAAACAAAAAATACAATGTGTGGTATGTTTTAATTTTCTAACTCCCTCTGAACTCTGCAGTTATGCGGTTATCGATAATAATTGTAAATCATTGCAATATACATCTGACACATTTTGTAGTGATTTCACAACTGTACTATGAAGTAATGCCATCGACTACTGCAAAATAACATGCTGACATCTATTCTCGTGTATGCATTTTGTTGATACGACTAAAATATGAGCATATAGGATACATCATATAGAATCTTACAAATTTTGGTAACCTACCTACTAATACTCTCCCCGAAGACTTTGATTAGATACTTTAAAAAAAAAGAACTGCTTATGTGACATGCATTACATGAAATGAATTCAACTTGTAAACATTTTGCTTGATTCAAAGCCTAGATTTGCTTAAGCTGATAACAAGCAAATACATCACTCGAGGCCCTGAGAAACATACTTCTAAAATTGTGTAGTTACTTGGATTGTTAAATACCTAGTTTTTCTGCAATAATGGGCACAAGAGCTTAATTTTACAACTCAATGTTGCTGAAGCATCAAATAGAATAAATTATGTTTTGCATATAATTTTTTTTCACATAAATGAGTTTTTTGTCAAAAAGTATTTGGAAAAAAATATCTGTTTGAAAGGACAAAGAAAAATGTTAATTGTAGTACAGAAATGAGAATTTACCATAAGTATTTGTGAATGTATCAAAATTCTAACTAAAATGGTTTTGAAAGTAATTTATCATTCTGGTACGCATAACTTTTTTCTTTGATACATTTATTTATCAGTTTCATTTCTCTTTAGTACAATATAAATCATTTAACTTTGATTTCTTTTTTGTTTCAGGCTTGTGGAGAACAGCTTTTTTTTATCTACTCTTTGGCTGGCCAATGTAAATAAGCAATGATTTCATGAATGCAGCGAGAGAGTTTATTTGATATATTTTAAAATCACTGATAATATTTATTGGTGTATTTTAAAATCGCTGATAATATTTGTTTTGTGGCTGGAAGATGGTAACCATGGTGACTTGTGAATTTTTATGAAGGATTAATAAAAAGCAGTAAAAATTATTAATGGTTGTCACAAGGAATTTTTTTTTCAATAATCAATCAATCATCTACACTCTACAGTAACAATTTTCCTTAACTCAAATAATATTTCAATACATATCTTATAAAGTATTAATATATGTACAATACAGACCAATTTTGAGCTATTCTGATATCAGTATATTAGTTATTATGAACATATACTATCAGAACTACCATTTGCATATAGTGCACATACATACATAACACTAGCCAACAACCATAAAAAAAACACCACTATATACACTTGCATAAAAAAAACAAATCATAGACAAGTACAGATTATTCACTATTATATTCTAGAGCCAATTCCAATAAGTGTGAGGGCGTACCGGTGTTACGATTTGAATTATTGGTGGAAATAGTGGGCGCCACCACGTGAGTGGGCACGTGGACCCGGCTAGATGCTCTTACTCAGGGCGTTACGTGGCCCGTGTGCGGTGAGATATTAGCACTCCTGATACCTAATTCAGCACCTGTCCCTACCCGAGCCCGCTCTCAGCGTCGGGCACGCTTATACTTAACCGTAGTGGGCTCTTAGGGCGTCCCACACGCCGCTGACTGGGTTAAGGACCCACAGGGCCCCCTACGAACACAAAGACACGTGATTCAATTAAGTTGGTTTTATTTACTTACACGTTACACACCCTCATACAATCCTTCCGTGATACTGTTAAAAAAAAACGCCCGAGGCACGAATCGGTTTAGTTGAGGAGGCAGACCACACACGTGGTTGCCTCAAGCCTTTACTTAGAACACAGGTGGTTAAAAACTCCGGAGAGTATAAGAATTATTACTTAAGCAGTCTCTCCGACCGAGAGAGACCCCGGGGATGAAGAGAAAACTATTTGAATTAATCAACTGAACTGAACTACTTATCGGTGAGACAACGGTGATGTCCTCGGGGTGTCTGCAGAGACGTCCGCTCTCGGCCGGCTGAAGAAGGAGACCGGGGGGAGGCAAGGCTTGCGGCAGGAAACATGGCACTCTTTATAAAATTACCAGATACACATCCATGACCAGACCGTCTGTAATAATTACTTATGTGATAAAATATAGTTTGAATAAAGTTATGTGTTGGTTCCGTCGTTGCCCGCTAGGGAGCGTTCGTGGCCGTGCTTGCACGTACTTTATTACAATAATATAACATATTAATAAAACAAAAGGCACTTACTTACTGAATCGTCATGACACTATTTTAGGGGCGAAAAGAAAAGGTTACAATATGTAATATTAATTATAAATAGGGGTGCGGCGCACTGCAGCTAAGCGCCCTCTTGCCGGGCTACCAACACACACACGCACTCGCTGGCGGGAGGTTTGAATATGAACAGAGGATGGAGGTGTTTGGGCGGTGGCATTTCGGATTCGAAAGGGGGCCGCAGGCCCGGACGACGTCAAGTGTATTATCAACAAAAGAAAATAATTTTTTTTAAATAAAAATATTTCGATATGAAGGAAAATCTGTATTCTGAAGTTCTTGTATATGTTTGGTATCAATCAATGTAAATTAATCAATATTTGATAATAAAAAAAATCCCAAAATAGATTAATAAATAAAAAAAATTATTGCCAACCAGCTCTGGGTTTTGCATGAGGGTTCAACTTCTCTGACTTCTGAGATTACAGACAAGATTTTAATTAATAATACTATTGGCTTCATTACTAGATTATCTTTCAACCTATAATTTATTATTTGAATCCGTTCATTGAACTCAAATATTTGCAGCAATTTGTTTAAATGTAGGTAGGCTTACTAGACCTTTAATGCTAGAAGATTGTAATCACATA
Organism: Bacillus rossius redtenbacheri; assembly: GCF_032445375.1. Classification (NCBI taxonomy): domain Eukaryota; kingdom Metazoa; phylum Arthropoda; class Insecta; order Phasmatodea; family Bacillidae; genus Bacillus; species Bacillus rossius. The sequence goes on along the minus strand of NC_086338.1, from coordinate 23,962,681 downwards.
GGCCTAATTTCACATTTACAACTAAGTCTTGGAGCTGATTTACATTAATATTTGTGCTAGACTGTAATTCTTAAAATTTTATTTTCTGCAATGTTCCAAAGAGCATTGCTCTATTTTGGAACAAAACAATTTAATCTGACAGTTTGTTACAACACTATTCTTCATAAAACAATGCACATTAGTCTGTTAAATAAAAATTATATCTAACATAACAACTACAAACTGCACATTTGCACTTAAAATATTCATCAAACTGTTAGGGAAAGAGATTAAACATAACATTTAACTCTTAAATCGTCATACTTCATTTTAGTTATCACACTTACCTATGCTTGTATGTGAACGGGATCAGATATTAGCACTGCAAATGCACATTTAACACTAATAATTATATCAAACACAAATGATATCAGTAACATCATACTTCATTTTTGGTGTTACAGTAAGCTTCCGTAAATGTTTCTTTTTCTCAGAACATAGATCAGAAAACTTTTCTTGAATTTAAACATTACAATAAATTTTTAAATAATGATTTGTTACATAGCAAACCTTCCAAATATGATTTACTTCTAATTTTTGGATAAACGCCATTGAAGTTTTGCATTGTTTGCCATGGAAAACTATGGAAATAAATAAACAAATAAATAATTAAAAATATAAAGACACAACTGAATCAGCTGTAGTTGAACATACAGAACCAGCGAGGAGAATTAAAATATAATATGTTAATGTGTTCACTAAAGGTATGCAATGGATGGAGGATGCCCTACATTAATAACAATTAGTAACAGAGAACAAAGCAAATTTGTAGAGAAGAGACTTTTAACAGTAGTAGAATAATAAAATTCCGAAAAGGGCTGTTTCAAAAACTGCAAACATTTCTACACATAAGAAGCTCTTAATCTCAAAGACTTCCATTCGATATACTGGTCATTACCTGCTGCTCACAATCTGTAAAGGTAAGGTAATAAGCATTAGGTTTGTGGTCTTATAAATGTGGTCATTAGAGGCAAAAATTAGGTCTCTGTGTTTAAGTGCTCACTTTTCTGTCACCATTCTCAGCAAGGTCATTAATGGATCTTTTGATAGTGGGGAACATAGCAAACATTGCAGTGGTTAGTTGGTTTTCTCAGAGTTCTTACGTTACTTCACCCATCCATTCTGTCATATCATTAGCATTTTATAGCCCTTCATTTTTTTGTAATGATCTAGAGGTCACCAAGCTGAAAGCTCAATTCATTTCCTTCATTGACAGATATAAGGGTTGAGGATTTGAACCAAGCAAGATCAACATTTTAATGTTGCCTGCTTCGTCTTCTATAGAAAATTAAATCTAATATTTTGAATTGCTCCTGTGCTGCACTACTTCTGAGAACAAGTAACCTGCACTTTTTAAGGCATCAAATAAATTGTTATAACCGGTTTCACTGTCTACATATCCCGGAATAGTGTTATATTTATCAATTTTGGTACAATTTTGCAATTTATCTCTTGATAGCTCAAAAAACGATGTCATTGTTCACGTTCAAAAGCTGTAGCCCGCGCTTTTCTACTACCGAAGTTACCCGATCGAGGAACGTACTTCGGAACTGTTCGGGCATGTCGATCTAAGCGGGTGAACCTTAGGCTGTCCGTGAACAAGAAATAAAACATATACCACAAATTAAAGAAAAATATATGTGACCTGGGTAGCAAATTAAGACGGAAAAAAAATGGCCTGATTGTAGGGTTCAGTTAAATAATACTGGAAGTCAAGATATTAAAATTTGTGTTTTCGTGAGAAATTGTTTGTAATTGAGCTGCAATTTAAAGGTCTAAGTATATAACAAACAGTTCTTAAATATTAACGAAAATTATATTTGCAATTTTGGTTACTTAACATTTTTACCTAGAGTACAAATAAAATATGGAAATTTTCGCTGTATAAAAATTTGAAACATATTGGTTGTGTTTTGTGATAAAAGTACTGTCACATAGTTTCTGTTTTTTTTTCCTAACCTCACTAATTACTAAGTGTATTTGGGAGGGGTCTGGGTAGGGAAGACTCTAAGTGCATCTCAGGCCGAAGCCTATACGCTCTAAGCATGCAGATTTTGAACCATGCAGGAGAGGAAGCATGCATCATGTGCTAGGAGGGGATTGGCCAGCCATGGCAACGTTTTAGCCATGACTTACTCCCCTCACTGACTATTCTAAGTTAAAACTAGATAAGTTGGGCCCAGGTAAAACCTGCATAGACACAGGGAAAACCCTGGGCACTGACATGCGGGATGCAAAATTTCATGCATTAATTACAAGCAGTTTGGTTACAGGAAACAGAAGGATGGTTCTGGAAGAAGAATTGGACAGAGTAGAAAGACTACTATGCAAATGGGCTGGAGCTTGGACATTTTGTCCACATTTTGTTTGGTGGCACTGGTTGTTTCGGGGGCGACTTTAGTCGTTTCCCAGCAGGCTGCCAGCCAGCCTAGACTAAGTTAAGAAGGGGAAAATTCGTGTGCGCTGTTGAATTTAAGCAAATGTAAAGGAACATTAAATTAATATAAAATAAACATTTAAAATATGTTTAGTCGGTAGCTTTAATTTAATCATGCTTTTTCGCGAGCTGTTGCATCAGGCCAACACTCAGGAGTGGACAGAGCCTCAGATTGACAGAAGTCGGTAAGGGATATTATCCAGTCCTTCATTGCGTGGCCTTAGCCTCAGCAATCATTGGCTACGGTTGTGTGAAAATATATTAGGGTCACCGGGGAGGAGGGGGGCCTTAAATTAAATATAATTAGGTTTAAGAGAAATATAACTTAAACTAAATGAGCTACCAGCATACATGCGTGTGGTGCGCGTGTCATTTTGTGGTACAATATGGGCGCACACTGCCTTTCTTTGTGAGGGCACATAGGCAGATTTGTTTCCGCCAGTCCGTAACTATTATTTTGCGGACTGGCGTGGGTCTAGCGCGTATGCACGCGCCCAGGGCTGGCGGGCGACCGGACTGAGCTCACAAGAGTCTAGCGGCAGCAAGGCTACTTCCTGCAACTGGCTGTAAATGCTGCACTGTTCACGCTCGTTCCGGGGCCGGCGGCGCGATCCCGCAACGGGAAGCCTTCTTTTCACTGACGAGAGAGAAAAACGTCTGATTGTGCATTTTCGGTTTTTTTTTTTTTTTTTTGGTTCATTGTAAATTAATATGGAGGTGTTGTTAAAAGGAAAGACCATAAACAAGGCAACGGTATTTATTTGTAATTGTTTTTAGAGGAAAATACCTATTTGAAGAAACGTACTTCATGGATTTGTATATTTTTCATACCGTATAAAATCTAGGAAGTCTTTGTCTTCCACAGATATTCTCGGGACGCCCCATATTCCCTTGCAATTTTACGCAACTTGTAATTTTCAGGAAAGGACATGATAACTAGTGGTCAATTAGGTTAGGTTAGCTACATTATAAATACTTTAAAACATTGTAGACGGTTGATTTGGTTAGGATAGCTACATTAAAAATACTGTGAAATCATGTAAACGGTTTCCTAGCACTGGATAGCTACATATTAAAAAATAATGTGCTAAGCAACCATAAAATGATTTTACAGTATTTTTTTAATGTAGCTATACTTATCTAATATAACCAACCATCCACTAAACAGTCTGTGTGGCTTTTTTATACTGGAGAGAAAAAATGCGCGCGTAAAAATAAAAAACATCCAGGGAGTAGGCGCTCCCGATCGGCCAACTTCGGAAATGGCTCGGCATTTGCAGCCAGTTGCAGGAAGTAGCCTTGCTGCCGCTAGAGGCGAACTAGTTTTGTTGGAGTGGGGTCGCGTGCCGCGCGCTGTGATTGGCCGACAGTCCTCTCAGCCAATCACGCGGCACTATGGCGGCCGGTGCGCCAGGAGTGACTTCGGGCGTTTATACTTCTGTTCTATGTCCGGATCATAGTTCCCTAGAGAAGTAATATGTGGATATAGACTATTTATGCATTTATCATAAAAAGTATGAGTTGTGTGGATGTAGAAGTCATGCAAAGTTTCCGACTTGGTTTCACGATGGAATGCTTCGACAGGGCAGATCACTGTGGCGTCTGTGGCGATTCGAATGCATCTATTCTGAATTCGCTGTAGTTTTATTAAGTGTGTCTTTGCTGTAGTGGCCCAGACAGGGGCTGCATACGTAATCATTGGTCGTATGAGGGCTTCGTAGAGCAGTAGGCCGGTTTTAACTCTGCTGTCGCATCGTCTACTCATAACTGGATACAAGGAGCACAGTCTAGTCTGAGCTTGTGCTCGCTTAATATCTATGTGATGGCGCCATGTTAATTTCCTATCCATGTGTACACCTAGGTATTTAACCACATCTTTATGCGGGATGTGTTCGTTAAACGAACTCAGTTGCGGCCTGCGGTATATTGGCGGGAGGTGTTTACGAGTGAACACAATAGCTTCTGACTTCGTTGTGTTCACTTTAATGCGCCACGTTGTGCACCACTGTTCTATTTCAGTGAGCGCAACTTGCAGCCTAGTCGTGGCCAGCTGTAGGTTGTGTGATCTGCTATATAGGACAGTATCGTCCGCATAGCAGCCTAACTTGACGAGTCTATGTGCGGGGCGTGGCATGTCTCGCACGTATACATTGAATAGAACAGGGCCTAGGATGCTGCCCTGTGGCACTCCTGCTCTGATCTGTTTTAGGTCTGATGTGGCTCCTTCAGTTGATACTCTGAAAGTTCTGCCTGCTAGGTAGGATGTGATTAACTTGACATAGCAGTCAGGGAAATCAGCTTGGTATAGTTTATAGAGAAGCCCTGCATGAAACACTCTGTCAAAGGCTTTCTCTACGTCTAGGAACGTCGCGACAACATAGTCTCGTACGTTAAATGCACTAGTAATCTCTTCAGTGAGACGCACTAGCTGGTGAACTGTCGAATGAGCACCGCGAAAGCCGAATTGCTCATTTGGCAGCAAGTTCTTTTCGTGTATGTGGCAATTTAGTCTATGCAATAGTATGCTTTCGGCTATTTTTGACACAATACTATTCAGGCTTATTGGTCTGTAATTCTGGGGCAGTTTTTTGTCTTTGCCTGGCTTGTGGAAAACTATTACGTTAGCTTCCTTCCACTGGGAGGGGAAAGTACTAAGCATTAATGCATTCAGCTAAATATTCCAGGGCTTCGTCTGGGAGCTGTTTGAGAACGATAGCTTGTATGCCGTCATTCCCAGGTGCTTTTCGCGGCTTCATTTTCCTAATAGCTCGCTTAATTTCCTGTTCCTGAGTTAATAGAGGTTCAGAAAAAGTGGGCTGGCGCAATTTTTCGCATAATTCGCGGTAAATTTGCGCTGTGTATTGCCTATCGCAAGGCACCATGTTTGGTTGAAAGGCTGTTTCCAGCGTATTGTGCTTTGTCTAGGGGTTTGAAGGATAGGCCTTTATTGGTTTCAAGGGGCGGAATTTTTTCAGATTTATTCAAAAATCGCTTTGTCATGGTCCAGGCACTCCCGTCCTGAATATTTAAAGGAGCGATTTTTGCTTCCCACTGGCTGCTTCGCCACAGTGAAATTTCGTCTGAAATAGTTATTTGTAGATCGTTTATTCTGTGTTTTGTTTGAATAGTGCGTCGTCGTGTGTATTCACGACACAGTCTGTTTTTGCGCGATATCAAGTCGCATATGTATGCTGGCAGCTCGTCGTGTACTAACTTAACCTCCTTCTCTGGGATGCACTGGCTTATACCATCCTGGATTTCCGCAGTAAATTTAGTTATTGCGGTGTCTAAACTTTCGCTATTATTTATGTCAGCGATATCTGACAAATTTTGCGCGACTTGAATTTTAAATCCTTCCCAGTCGGCGTGTTTGTAGTCCCGAATTTTATGTGGCGGGTTGGTTTCCATGTTCGCATTGTCGAAATGTAGGTGAACAGGGAAATGGTCGGACGACATGTCGTGTACAACCTAGAGTTCGAATCCCGAGGTAACACGCTTGTTGAGTCTGCCTGAATCGAATGTGGGTTCAGTAGGAGCATGAACTTGATAGTTTTTATCGAGCTGATGCGCATAGAGAAGCCCACCATTTGTCATCGCGTGCCTGCAATTCCACTCCAGGTGTTTCGCATTTATGTCATCTACAGCGAGGAAGTTCGGAGCGGCCCCAAACAGGGCATCCAGATCCGCCACACTGAGGGACCTACCTGGTGGGGCATACATTGAGATGAGTTTAATGTTTTGTTAGTTAATGTTTAAATTTATTCCAACAGCCTCTAAATTTTGATAAATGGGTAGCTGGCATACAGTGTGTTTAATGCTGAGGTGAACTACCAGAGCTACTCCTCCCCATCTATTTTGTTCTCTATCGCGCATATAAACTGTATAGTTTAGTATTGTCAGTCGGTCGGTCGGCTGCAAGTGTGTCTCGTTAATCGCAGCTATTTTGATTTTATATTTTTCCAGGTGGTGGATGAATTCCGGTAATTTATGTTTAATGCCACGTGCATTCCAGAACAGGAGGGAATGTAGACTTAACCTATCGGCCGAGGTTGTTATGCAACACTGGGCCTGTGACGTCGACCCAAGTGTCTCCTCGGCTCCTTCAGGCCGTTATGCCTCATCAGCGTCCTCTCATTTATAAGTGAAGTGTTTACGATCAGGGACGCACCCGTGTGCGCCCTAGTACGTCAGCATATGTCATGGTGTTGTAAATAGTTATACTTATTATGTACATTTTTTAAGTGATCACGAGCCTCCACGATTGTATATATTTGTAACGTAACAGAACTCACGTCATGAATAGTGTGTATAAATGTTGTACAAATACTTCGCTTGTCATTAATCTGTAACTCATTAATTAATTTGTATTCTCATTTTATTAATTAATTACTTGTCATGTCGTTTTAATAATTCTGTGATTCTTTTAAGTGCTATGTTAGTAATGTAATCGCAGCCTGGCGCACCGCGAGACGGGGCTCTCCCACGCCGGCCAATTTCCCCTCCCCTCCTCTGTGGCCCGCGGGCCTCAGCGCGCGGACGGGCGGAGAAGGGCAGTGGCTTGTCAGACTCGGAGCGGACCAGACGTGGGCTCGCTCCGCTCCACTCGGGACGCGTGTAGCAAGGCAACGTTGTTCGCTCTCAGTATGGGACTGCCTCTGCAGAGGAGTTGCATTGTGTCGGGATTCGTTATACCACTGTACTATCTGAGTCAGTACGTTACGTTACATAACTGTCTCCGCATACGTAACAGGCCACGTATGTGCTACTTTGAACTGCCGAACTTTCTGAGTCAGTATGTTACGTTACAGAACAATCTACGCATACGTAACAGGTCGCGTACGTGCTTCATAGCACTGCTGAACTTTTGTAATCGGTACGATTCGCTACGGGACTGCATTCACTGTCAGGCCTGGTCGTATTTTGCTTCCCTCTAGTTTATTTCCAGGAGTCTGAGTTGTGGCAGGGAGAACGCCCGTTCCGCGACGTGCAGGCCAGGCTGCGACAGGAATCTTCACGGAATAAAGGAGCTCGTGAAAATGGACAGCATCATTTTCTCCTTGTTACCACCTACTATTCCTTCACCTAACGTAAATGCCCCTCCTGGTCCCATATTTCACGGTCCCGGCCACGTTGCCCTGAACTCCACTCCCTCTCCGACTGGAGCGACGCGGGCAAAACGGGACGGTTCACAACGGGGACTTAGGGACCATAGGCCGAGGGATGTCATATGGCTCCCAACTAGTGTGGCCGTAAGTGCACACGAATGCACGCAAACGCAAGCGAACGCACGTAAACACATGCAGACAGGACGGAAGCAGGTGCGACAGCGCGGTGTGAGAGCGACTCGAAATAGAGAAGTCGGCGCGAGATTACGTGGCGCGGGAAGGCGCGAACCCGATACGTTGGCGAGAGATAATCGCGGCGTGGAAACGGCGCGAACCCAAGCCGCCGGCGACAGATAACGCGACGTGGGAGCGACGGGAACCCAAGACGTCGGCGAGATATATCACGGCGCGGGAACGTCGTGAACCAGAGACGTTCGGCGCGAGATAATGCGATGTGGGAGCGGTGTGAACCGGAGACGGCGGGCGGCGCGGCAGGGATCGTTGGCGAGATAACGCAACATGGGAGCACCACGAACCCGAGACCGCCGACGCAACAAGGATCTTCGGTGCAAATTAATGCAGCGGGAAGACGCAGACCGTATTACGGATCAGTGAAGTTGACTACCGATAAGCATGGACGACTTCCAGGAAGCGTACGAGACCTGGGCGGAAGCGGACTTTCCAGAGCCCGGTGAGAGCTGCGAGCACATCGCAAATTATGAGTGTGGATTTTGCTTCGAATACCGGGCGTATGGAATGACAATGTGCGGTGCGGAATCATGCCCCGGCGGGACATCTGATGGGTGGATCTGCGAGACGTGTGGGAATCTATGGCACAAGGAGTGTTCACATCTGGTCGTGCGAGAAGAGGCATGGATGTCCGGCTTTACGTGAGACCAGTGCCGAGCGAAGCTGTGTGTGGGTGTTGCCGCAAGTGTCACGACCACGAGGATCGAGTGGTCACACAGGCCGACTCAGAAACGCCGCCCCCAACATCGCCGCCCCCAACATCGCCGCCCCCAACTGCCGTAGGGGCTCACAATGGGCTGACGCGGTGCGAACCGGCCGTGCTGCCACAACTGCCCATCATTCACGTCAACGAGAGCGTGCCACAACCGCTTGTCATGCACGTTGACGAGGGCGTGCCACAAATACTCGCCATGCACGTCACCGAGGGTGTGCCACTACCGCCTGTCACACACATCAACGAGGGCATGCCACAACTGCTCGCCACGCACGTCACCGAGGGTGTGCCACTATCGCATGTCACGCATGTCAACAAGGATGTGCCACAAACGCTCGCCATGCACATCAATGAGGGCATGCCACAACTGCCCTTCACGCACATCAGCGAGAGCATGCCACAAACGCCTGTCACGCACATCAACGAGGGCATGCCACAACCACCCATCACGCACATCACCGAGAGTGTGCCACAACCGCTTGTAACGCACGTCAATGAGGGTGTGCCACAACAGCTCGCCACGCATGTCAACGAGGGCGTGCCACAACCGCTTGTCACGCACGTCAACGAGGGCGTGCCACAACCGCCCGTCACACACAGCAACGAGGGCGTGCCACAACCGCCCGTCATGCACGTCAGCGAGAGCATGCCACAAGTGCCCATCACGCACTTCAACGAGAGCATGCCACAACCACTCGTCACACACGTCAGCGAGAGCGTGCCACAACTGCCTGTCACGCACATCAGCGAGAGCATGCCACAACCGCCTGTCATGCACGTCAACGAGAGCGTGCCACACCCACTCGTCACGCACGTCAACGAGGGCATGCCACAACTGTCCGTCATGCACGTCAATGAGGGCGTGCCACAACCGCTTGCCGCTCACGTCAACGAGGGCGTGCCACAACTGCTCGCCGCGCACGTCAATGAGGGCGTGCATCAACCGCCCGTCACGCACGTCAACAAGGGCGTGCCACTCACGCACATCATCGAGGGCCTGCCACAACTGCACGTTACCAAGGGCGTGCCACGACCGCCGCCCTGCATGCACCTTGGGAGCACCGCCGCCTGCCACGCGCGCCTCTGAAGGTGCCACTCCCCTTCCACCCACTCGCATGCCACCTTGTAAGCGAAGCCGCCTGCTGCCATGCACACCGCTGAAGGTGCCACGCCCCTTCCGCCCGCCACGTGTGCCGCCTTGGAAGCGATGCCGCCTGCTGCCACGCGCGCAACTGAAGGTGTCACGCCCCTTCCACCCGCCTCATGTGCCACCTTGAGGGTGACGACGCCGCCCGCCACGCATGCCCACTTGGAAGCGATGCCACCAGCTGTAACGCGCACCGCTGAAGGTGCCATGCCCCTTCTGCCCGCAACGCGTGTCGCGTTGGGCACACCGCCGCCTGCTGTTACGCGCGCCGCTGAAGGTGCCACGCCACTTCCACCCGTCACGCGTTCCACCTTGTGAGCGATGCCGCCGCCTGCCACGTGCACCAATGAAGGTGCCACGCCCCTTCCGTCCGCAACGCGTGCCGCCTTGGGTGCACCGCCACCTGGCGTTGAAGGCGACGCGACGCTGCCGCCGCCGCCCACCTCGGCCGCCCCCATGGTGACAGGTACGGTCCGCACTGACACCACGAGGACGCCGGACTCACCAGGTTAGTGGTCCAGTGCAACGGCCCAGTGTATCACGTCCATGCGGGTAAATGAAAGGCGTTGACGGACATAACGGTCTCGTCGGAGTGGGGTCATTTGACGTCGACCCAAGTGTCTCCTCGGCTCCTTCAGGCCGTTATGCCTCATTAGCGTCCTCTCATTTATAAGTGAAGTGTTTACGATCAGAGACACATCCGCGTGCGCCCTAGTACGTCAGCAGACGTCATGGTGTTGTAAATAGTTATACTTTTTATGTACATTTTTTAAGTGATCACGAGCCTCCACAATTGTATATATTTGTAATGTAACAGAACTCTCGTGTCTTGAATAGTGTGTATAAATGTTGTACAAATACTTCGCTTGTCATTAATCTGTAACTCATTAATTAATTTGTATTCTCATTTTATTAATTAATTACTTGTCATGTTGTTTTAATAATTCTGTGATTCTTTTAAGTGCTATGTTAGTAATGTCATCGCAGCCTGGCGCACTGCGAGACGGGCCTCTCCCACACCGGCCGATTTCCCCTCCCCTCCTCCGCGGCCCGCGGGCCTCAGCGCGCGGACGGGCGGAGAAGGGCAGTGGCTTGTCAGAATCGGAGCGGACCAGACGTGGGCTCGCTCCGCTCCGCTCGGGACGCGTGTAGCACGGCAATGTTGTTCACTCTCAGTACGGGACTGCCTCTGCAGTCGTGTTGCATTGTGTCGGGATTCGTTATACCACTGTACTATCTGAGTTCAGTACATTACGTTACAGAACTGTCTCCGCATACATAACAGACCCGTTCCGCGACGTGCCGGCCAGGCTGCGACAGGAATCTTCACGGAATAAAGGAGCTCGTGAAAACGTACAGCTTCATCTTCTCCTTGCTACCACCTACTATTCCTTCACCTAACGTAAATGCCCCTCCTGGTCCCATATTTCACGGTCCTGGCCACGTTGGCCTGAATTCCACTCCCTCTCCGACTGGAGCGACGCGGGCAAAACGGGACGGTTCACAACGGGGACTTAGGGACCATAGTCCAAGGGATGTCACCTGTCAAGTGGCTGCCATTGAGCTTGGCAGACAGAGATTGGACGAAGCCCATCATCGCATGGACTTTTCCTGTTAGTGCAACAGATGGGTCGCACCATATAACAATGAGCTGGCACATTGGGACAGTTGTAGCCACCAGATTTGCATCTGTGTTGAAATGTGCACTTTCTGGAAGTCAGCCAAGTCTGGTTTCGGAGCTGTCTGTTCGCGGGGCACGAGCGGTGCAGTTGGCAGCACTGGAGCTGTGTCCACCGCGATGCTGGCCTTGGGTGCGGGGGCTACCTGCGGCCGGGTGAGCGCTGTCGTGCGCCTCGCCAGAGCTGGTACAGCCTTGGCTGCCACGAGCTTGTCCTGGGCAGGCTGTCGCGGCCTGTCCGGCCCAGGCTACGGGGGCCTGTCCTGGGTGGGTCGCGGGGGATTGCCATGGCCATTTTATGGCCCGTCGGGTGCTTCTTGTACCCCTTCCGCTGCCAGGAGTTGTTCGCAAGCACTGGGTAGTCCAGCTCATTGTAGCCGGGCTCGCAGTGCTGCTCCAGTGGCGAAAATCGGTTACCACCTGCCTGCTGCAGGTAGTCGCCGAGGTTCTGGGGAGGGGGGTACCTCGGAGTTCCCCAGGGGTTTTGCCTTGGGGGGCCGAAGTAGCCCTGAGGGGCCCTTTGCGGCAGTTGTGGCTGGGGCTGCATTGCAGCCCGCCTGTTGTCGCGCAAGTCGCGGCGAGACTGCTGCTCGCGCTGCTTGCGCACCTGGGGCGGGAGGTGCCTGCAGGTTTCCTTTTTGTAGACCTGGCAGCCCTTGTAATTTGCACAGTGCACCTCATGGCAGTGAGCGCACTTTTTGAAATCGATATTACCCACATTGGGGCAGTCGGATGCTCGGCGTGGCCCGCTGCACCACTGGCACACAGGGGCCGCGTGGCAGGCCTTGCCAACGTGGTTGTAGCGCTGGCAGACGCTACATTGAGAGGGGCCTGAGGGTCGATGGTAGTTCGACACGCACAAGCATGCCGGCAAACTCTTTTAGGGTGTAGATGCACTCAGAGTCGCAGCTCTGAGGCACCTCAATGACAAGTGCATCGAACTTTTCACTGCGCTGCCGGTTCTCAAGGAACCAGTGGTTCTGGACCGGCAGATTGAGTGCGCTGAATTCCTCCTGGAGGAACTCAGATGGGGTGTGGCGGTGCACTTCGCGCAGCACGAACTTTTTAGGCACTTCGTCCCTCTGAAGGAGGACGGAGTGCTGTGCGCCAAATGCCTGCAGGGCTTTCACTGCCCTGTGGTAATCGGGGACGGACACGAGATTCACCTTGATCTCGTCACGGCCACGGTTCTGGCACGTGAATTTTTCCAGGACAGCCTGTTTCAAGCGGTGTATACCCTCGGGTACGAGTGCCCCTGGTCGAGGAAAACGAACAGGGGTTGATGCGTGGTGCCCTCTTGGCGGCCTCGGTCGTGGTTGGCTGCTGAGGGGGGGGGGGGGGGCGCGACGTCATCGCTGCCCGCACCGGACACCTCCGTGTGCAGGCGTTTTGCTCGTTTGCCAGCGGCCACTGTCCAGCCGCTGGATTCGTCGCTGTTGCTCGGCCCTGAAGGGGCCTCGCTGACTGCCATCTCGACAGCTTCACTTGTCATTGTCCTTGAAGCCTACCGCTTGGGTCCACCCACTGACCGTCTTCCAGGGCTAGTTAGCCAGGTTCAGTCTAGGCTACAGGGGATCTAACTCCCTGGGTGTTGCCAAGGTCGTCGGTCGTGACACTTTCACTTACACTGCTATCCTTTACCGCCTGTGCGAATTTAGCACACAGGCACCTTTCTTTATCGCTGGGTAGCACTAATAAGTGCTAATCACAGCTTGGGCATCGAGCACTTGGAAGCACTAAGAAGTGCTGGCCACAGCTGAAGCGTCGATCTAGATGTTCACGACGAGCTACTCTGGGACACATACGTCCTCCACCGAAGCGCAGCTGGAACTCCCCCATAGTTTCTGTATAACATAATTAGTATTTTACATTAAACATTGCAAAAAATGTCATGTTTTGATTTGATCAGAACTAGTGTGTTGGCTCATATAGGTTATGCACATTTATTCGTAAAAATAGTATAACTATTCTACGATTAAACTGCACTAGAAATATTCAAATATAAATGAATTTCGCTCAATTACAATTGATTGTGAAAATAATGCTTATTCTCTTTTCCCCCACCTTATCTTGCAAACCTAGCCAACATTAATTCCATGCAAGTACTTGCATAGAAAATATCCTTGAAAACATATACACCAATCAAACCCCTCACAAATATTACTAAATAAATAATGACTCTGTAACAGTCAGAATGTTTACAGTTTTTGTTTCATTATTTTTATTATTATTTTTAACTAATTTGCATAATTTTGTGGTTAATTATAATGTAACTTGGTGTGAACGAAGAAAATTACAAAACACCAAACAATTCACACCAAGTTTCACAATGCGCTCAATGAGTAAAGGAGTTTATAAATTCACCCTTTCTATTAAGGGTACCTAGCAGAGTGTGTCTTGTAAAAACAATATATCTGATTACTATAAATTGTAAGAACAAGAATAATACATTTAATCGAATTGAGTTCTTTTAATAAATTATTTTTCCATGAACGTTCACACATTACATACAAAATACATGCCGGTCCACAATGACACGAAAAGAGGACTATAATTAAGTTCAGATAATTTCTTCACCATCATATGCTCCAATAAGGCAGCAGCCAAAGTTCATTTAGTATGTAACAAGCTATGTGCATATGAAGCACCCATACATGATACAGGACAGAAATTTAGGTTTACTTTAGAAATTGTACGAGCATTTAACAAAATATTACATAGAGCAACAACGTGCTCCGCGCGGAGCTACAACAAGCAAGTTACAAAAGAACATATGTAAAAAATTTAATATTTAAAGAATCGTAACATGTAGACTATATATCAAGGCCGGCATGGCCGTTTACAGGTTCCTACGAACCACGAGCTCTCCATACGTCACAAGTGCACGGCCCGAGGGAGCACTTACCCTAGACGTGGCGAGAAACAGATAGCGAAGACAACAAGGCAAAGTCACTCAGGCAGGCAACTCATGACACCGGCACTTATGGTGCTTAAAAAAATAAGGGACAACGACATCAGGAGACAAAATGCATGAACGGACGGCAATGCAAACCGCGGCAAGAAAGAGAGAAAAGAACCTGGAATAGGCGAACCATCGAGGTCCCAGCAGCCATACAAAGACAAACCTGCATGATGGCAAACAATTACCTTACTTTAAACGCCGGGATCCTCGGAGAAAACTGTAGCTACTTTACCACACGGCAATCTCGTGCGAACAAAAAAAATCAAACCACAGCAGTCTCTCCCTCGGTGCCGTCACTGCCTAACAAACTAACTGATCACATGCTTATCACAGCTCAAAGTATGCTAAGCTAAAGAGGCCGAGTCACAGCCGACGGCTGCTTATAAAGCCTCGCATAGAGTGTGCTGCGGTCGGAGCATCGGTGGGGAAGCTGAAAAAAGAAGGAGGGGGGAAACAAACTCACAAGGTAAAGAGGAGAGAGGAGAGAGGGGTGGGAAGGCTGTGACGTAGCGACATACGAGGCGGCAGGCCGCTTCAATAATTAATTTAATAATTTTTGTATGTTAGGGCTGGAGCTAGCCAAATCCTTGGTTGCTCGCTCGAGTAGCAGAAGATGCATATCACCCAAGATTGAATAAGCTATAAGGTCCATTTTCAGAATGTCTCGAGCTAGCATTTTCTGACTTTGTACGTCAGAAGATATGGAGTTACGACACATTGGCGAAACACTTCCGCGTCGGTCGCTTTCGACCATATTGACGTTTGCAGCTTTTCACTACGAACATTTCTGACGTTGCCGTCAGCCGGGGTCTCGTGCTAGATTCCTGCGGCGAGTCTAAGGGGCTGATTGTAGATTATGATTTGATTATCGGGAAGGCGCCAGTCTATTTGGTGCGTCTAACCATTTGTGTGAGTCAATCGGCCCCAGCGTGCTTCCCTAGACTCGGTGGCTTGGATTTAATAGTGTAATCTAGCTGCTAATGAAATAAAATGGCACTTCCTATTCAACATAGATGGCTGGTGCCTAACTATGCAACAGAAACACTCATTTGCACTTGTGAATGTGGGTTAAACATATTTATTGACGATCATGGATTGTACATGGCACTAGACTTGATTAGTTCTTTGGACATAAATGGATACACGAGAATAACACGACACTATTCTCTTGATTGAGTTATGAATATCTCTCCCTAGGGCAGTTCGTCGTAGGGAAGGTTTAGTGGTCAATAGGAGTCGGCCACGTATGTATATGAAAGATAACAGGCGGTAAGCCTAATTCGCGTGTGCGAATTATTCACATTAAATTAATCCCGAGGGGAGGTGGTTGAGACTGGCAGACGTTTGCTCAGCTGCGTTAACTAAAGCTCTGTCTCCTGAAGCCGGCCAGGTCTGGATAATGGCTATCCTTAAAGCGGCCCTGTGGCCCATGGCTTTAAGGCAGAAATTTACAACGGCAGGGTTAATCCCTGCACCGTAAAAACCGACCCGAGGTCGCGTGGGGAGTTGACATTAAAGAAGGTTTGAGACATGACTATAATTACTAGTGTGAAGAATCAGAGAATTGCAAGTTGAAGGCTCCCCACAGAACGAAAACTTTCGCCCCGGGCCGCGAGCTGATCAGAACTGCCGGAGGAGGCTGGTGTGCGAGGGGGGGAATAGTTCCGCCGCGCGCCAAGCCTCGAGTCAACAAAGAGATTACCGTTATTTGGTTTAATATTTGATAACTTACTCACTAAATGTACATGACCCTTGTGTGATTAATTATTCATGTGATAATTTCATTTCTAAACATTGACTTATGTTTTAATTGCTATATTGAATCTTTATTATTTGAAAAAATGAGTCAAAGGTAAGACTCGAAATTAAATATTTAAAACCACTGGTTCTGTTTATGTTTGTGGTTTGTTCTGGATGTTTCTTCAGCACTTTACCTTTCCATTAATTTAAGCCCTTGGGCCGTGATGAAACTTAAGGGCGTTCGTTAATTACTTTGTCCTGAGGGGGTTTGCAGTCGTGTGCTACGATGCACTCTTTGAATTATGTGTTGATTAAATGGGATTGTTTTACGAGTGCGTTGAAATATTAATTGACGGTTGTTCGCGCTAGGCGGAGTTCTGTGGCAAAATTGTAAGACTGGAAGTACTTGTGTCACAGCTCCGCACTTGACCTGGGTTGGGTTTGCTAGGGGTGCGTTCCACCAGCGGGAGCCATTACTGGCAGGCTGAGAGCGGGCTCGGTTGTCCTCCGGTGGTACGACGTCAAACGCCCCCCCTGAAGAAGTCTGGTATGCGCGCGATTAGGCTCCGCGGTGTGGTTGCACCCCTAACATGATGTTGGTTCAGCATCAGGGCGCCTGTGTGGACTGCGGCTGATAGGGTCTTCTCTCTGGTCCTGGTGCTGCTGTTGATAGGGTCTGCGCTCTGGAGATGGTGCTGCGGCTGGTAGGGTCTGCCCTGTGGGCGCCGCCCCGGTGCTGAGGTAGCAGCTGGGCCGGGAAGTGGCGCGATGGTGTTGTTGTGTTGTTCGTGGTGGTGGTTCCTTAGTTTCGGCAAAATGTCCATGCTGGTGGCGCTCTTGGTGGTCGCAGTTGGTAGTTTGCGGTCACCAGGGGGTCGATCCTCCTCCGTTGTTGTTTCGGAGTCCCAGTTGCCAGCTGGGCTCTCTGGGGTCTCCCGAGATCATACTAGGCCAGGTACCCCGGGCGTCGCCTGTCTCACACTGGTCTTGTCATGCTGAGTTGTGGTGATTCGGTGGGTGCCACTCGTCGTTTGTGTGGCGTGAGTGTGGTTGTCATTGCAGATTGTCGGTACTCTGTTATTGGTGTGTGTAGAGCGTTTTTGTGTCGTTGTTGAAAGGCGACCCATTTAAGTAGGGCTGTCTACTCCATTAGGGGATACCTGGCGCCTCGCCCATCTCTTCGTCGGCTTACCTCCACTATAGGCATTGCGCCGTCTGTTTGGGTTCCGTTTTCTCATGGAACACGTCCGTATTTGTGGTCTGGGTGTGCAGAGTTGTATCCTCTGTTCGGAGGTGCCCGGGTTTATGTCATCAGGCTCTTCTATGATGGGTGGCGTGTCCTCTGGTTGGTGTTCTGTCTCTTTTTTTGATACTTCAGTGATGGTAAAGAGGCAGCAATGGGTCTCTTGTCTTGGTTGTGATGTTGTGGCTAATTAGAGTCGTCTCATCGTGGGTCTCTTGGTGTCGCCTGGTCGTTGATGTCTTCCCCTGGTGTCAGTGGTCGGTTATCTGGGTTGTTGGCCCTCGTGGCTGATTCGGGCTCTTCTGCGACCAGGTGATCGGGGTCGGTTATCTTGTCTGGGTCGGGTGTCTCGTCGTGGTCGGGTTCACCTGGGAGTTGTCCACCAGGTGCCGTGGCGAGTCGTAGGTCATCGCGTGGATCTTCTTGACCCGCCAACCCCCAAGTTGAACCAAGTGCGTGGTCCTCCCTAGGCGCCTTTGCACCTTGTATGGCCTGCTCCAGCGAGGGGTCATCCCTGCACAGTAGTTCCTGGGTTCTACTGATATCAGGTGGAAACTGGCGTACACTTGGTCTCTTGCTTGGACCTGGGGTGGTTCCCGCATTGTCTTAGGTGTTATTTCCTGGGAGTAGATCGTCTCGTCATCATGCGTCCTCGTGCATCGTGGTCCTGCACTGGTCGCGGTCTCCCACTCCTTCGTCGGGTTGTGGTGTTCCATGGTGTGTGCCCCACTTACCTGGGAGTGGCAGGTTGCTCCCCTGCACCATCTTGGCTGGTGTGTGGCCAGTCGCTGCGTTCACACAACGTGTGCAGAACAGGGCGTCGGCGATGTGTTGATCTCATTGTGTGTGGTCATCGCCTAGTCGAAGGCAGAGCTGAATTTTCAGATCCTGATTACTGCACTCAGTAGGGTTGGCTCTGGGGTGGTAAGGCGGTGTGGTTGCTTGCCGATGAATTGGCTACCATTATCGGTCAAGGCCGATTGTGGATAGCC
Organism: Bacillus rossius redtenbacheri; assembly: GCF_032445375.1. NCBI lineage: Eukaryota > Metazoa > Arthropoda > Insecta > Phasmatodea > Bacillidae > Bacillus > Bacillus rossius. The sequence goes on along the minus strand of NC_086338.1, from coordinate 23,944,374 downwards.
CCACTGAGGCAGGAATTCTCGGGTCATGAGGTGAATGACGGTGATGGCTCTCATATTGCTGCATGGGTAGGCCTCCGTCCACCGCTTGAACATATCTGTCACCACTAGGAGGAACCTTTTTCCTCTGGTGGATCGTGGGTAGGGTCCCATTAGGTCGAGAGCGATAATTTGGAAGGCATGGGTTGGTTGTTGTGGGTGCTGTTGCTCCTCTCCGTCGTGTTTGCGCGCCTTGTGGACCTGGCACACCTCGCACTCCCAGACATACTCCCGGATGTCGCGTGCCACGCCGGGCCAGTGGTAGTGTTGGCAGACCACATTTCGCTTCTGGTCCGTGCCGGTGTCCACCGCCAGGTTATAGTTATGGCAGAACCGCAAGACGGCCTTGCGTGCTTCGGGAGGCACGTACGTCTTCCATGACCCTGCCTCTCCAGGTGCTCGGATCATGATCCGGCCGTCCCAAGTTTTCCATGTTGTCTGTTGCTCGTCCTCCACTTGGAGTCGTAGTCCGGTCATCTCCGGAGACTGTAGTTGGGCCATCATGACTAGCTGGTCTACGTCAGTCACTGTGTCAGGTGGTGGGTCGGTTTGGTCGGCGTCAGGGGTTATTCGCGAATAGGTGGCCATTGGATGGTGGGGTTCAGCATTGGGTCTGGGTGGCAACATGTCCTTCCATTCCTCCACGTCCACGACTTCGTGCTGGTCGCTCGGTTGTCGTGACAGGGTGTCGGGCAGCTGGTTTTCTTGTCCTGGCATGTGCTCGACCATGAAGTCGAAAGACTGGAGCAGTAAGGCCCACCGTATTAGTTTCTTCTTTCGTCCCTGCAATGTTTCTAACCATGTCAGGCAGCGAGTGTCGGTACGTATCATGAATACGCGTTCTTCGAGGTGCGGCCGGTATTTCTTTATCACCCAGATCACCGCCAGGCACTCTTACTCGTTGCTATGATACCTGCATTCAGCTGGCCCAAATTTCGTGCTGGTGTACTCCATGTCACCTTTCTCTCAGAGATCGTCTCCTTGAAAGAGAATGGCCCCCACCCTTAGGGCGCTGTAATCTGTTTGTAAAATGAGAGGACACTCGGGGTCAATGTGCGCGAGCGTGTGGCACCGGGGGAACATGCTCTTCACCTCTTCGAACACATATTGGGCTTCGTTGCTCCAGTAGTAGCGCTTTTGCGGGGACAGTAGGTCGGTGAGGGATGTGATGATCTGAGAGAAATTTGGTATGTACACCCTCAGACAGTTAATCAGCCCGATAAAACTCTGTAGCTGTTTTCTTGTGCGTGGAACTTCCGCGGTCGCGACTTTTGGCAGGTGGCCTGTCTGAGGCTGATTGCCCTCTGCATTGACAAGATGTCCCAAGAATTCGACCTCTTCGGTGCCCAGGTGGCACTTTTCAGGGTTGGCCATTAGGTGGTGGGTGGCGAGTCTTTCGAGCACGAGTGCTAGGTGTCGACAGTGGCCTTCCCACATCTCGGAAAAGACGATTACTTCGTCCAGATAGGCGAGGGCGAACTGGTCTAGGTACCCCTCCAATACCCGCATCATCATCGCCTCGAATGTTACCAATGCACATTTTAGGCCAAATGGCATGGCTCAATACTGAAATCGCCTGCCGTCCAGGACAGTGAAGGCCGTCTTCTCCCGATCTTATTCTTTAAACGGCACTTGCCAGTATCCAGATTTTAAATCGAGCGTACTGAAGACGCGGGCTCTCCCTAGGCCGACCACTGCTATCTGTACATTAATCTGCGGAGGTGGTGCGCTAATCGTTACGGCGTTGAGCGGGCAGAAATCGGTACAGAACTGTAATGTTCCGTCCTTTTTGGAGGCCAGTACATGCATTGTACGGGCTGTTTGATGTTTCGATTACCCCAAAGTGTAGCATTTCTGTGACTTGCTTGCGTATAATTCACTGTTCTTTGAACCCATAGCCCCGCGGTGACTCGTAAATGGGTTGGTCCGTGGTGGTTGGAATTGAATGTTCCACTACTGTGGTGCACCATAAGGGCTCGTTGGTGGTGAAAACGTCCCTTCGTTTGCGAAAGATTTAGTTTATGGTGTCAGTAAACTCTGGTGGCACGTTATGGCGGAGGTCATGAAGAGTGACGGTAGGGCCTGGTGGTTTAGGGGCTCGGCCCATCGCGTACACCGCGAACCTCTCGGTCCGTCCTAAATTTATCTTGGCAGGGCCCATTTCTAGCACAGCGTCATGCTCAGCCAGCCAGGGCTGCCCCAACACAAGCTCCTCTCCCAAATCACTAACAACAGTGGACACTTGAGTAATCAGTCCCCGCAGGCTTACCTTCACATCCGCGTACCCCAAAATCTGACTGGTGTGGGTGGTGGTCGCCAACCGAACCTCGCCTTGGTATGGGCGGAGGGTGCCGGGTGGCACAAGTGAGGGGTGGATAAACACCTGGCTCGCCCCGGTTTCGATTAGAGCGATGGCTGGACGACCATTGACCTCCACAGTTACGCGGAATAGGTGGTCGAGAGACTGGATCAGTTACCCTAGCCTAGGAGGTTGTGGTAACCCTAGTGCCACATTGTCGTGTGTCGGCAAGGCTGTTGTCGCGTGATGCTGGGCTGGTCGTTTGCCATCGTTCGGGTTGTCGTGACTCATTACATCCAAGTCGAGGTGTTTGTTGGTCGTTTGGGTGTAGGCATTGTGGCCCTCGGCGTTTGTCGTAGCGGCTATCGACGTTTGTTGTGACACGTCGTCTCGCTGTGGTCGGGCGTGTTGGCAGGGCGGGTGTTCTCGTGGCGACCATAGCTGTTCGTCGTGGGAATTCACTCTTCCTTTGTCATGCCCTTTGTATATGCATGTGTTGTTGTGATGATTATTGCTTGTTGTGGCGAATAGTTACACTGTTGGCGTGCTGGTAGGCTATGCGTTGTCGTGACGGTTAGTGCTTGTCGTGGCTAGTTGCTTTACCACTGGTGCGCTTGTTGGCCATGTGCACATAGTCGGGGTGGCCAGTGAGGTTGGTGTTGGCGAGCTGCATCGTCGTTGGCATGTCGGCTGGCTACACGCGGGTAGGTGCTGCGGTGTTCAGTGTCTGGTCGATTGTTTTTTTGTTGTAGTGCGTTTGTTGTGTTCTTGTCGGTTGCTGTCATGTTGTTGGTTTGACTGTTCATCGGTGTCGTGGAAGGGAAACTGTGTCTCTTCCCCCCCTTACTCGTTTCCCGTCAGTTGGTTGTCCTATGAAGTTGTAGGCGGCCGATGGGTGGTTGGTGTTATTCTTCGGGGGTCTGTCCCCAGTGGGCAATCAATGTGCTAATGACAGGTGCCCCTCGGGCATCCTATCCTTCATTGTGGCGGTTGGTGGTTTAGGCTGGTTTCTGCTCGGGTTTGCTCGTTGGCCCGCGGTGGCCATAGGTCTTCGAGGTTTTGAACTCGATGTTGGTGTTGGGTGGCGGTGCCTGTATTGCGAATAGGCATCGGCAGTTGGGTGGGCTGCTCCGTTCTCGGTCAGGATTTCGTGGGTTTCACCGCCAAGCTCATTGAATGTTCCTTTCCGTGGCCGTCGCTAGCTGAAAATATTCCGCGACCGTGGTCACATTGCTGACGTGCATAAAGGGCTGGAGTTCGTCTCTTAACAGCAGTGTGATGGTGGGTAGTGCCCGAGTGGGTTCCGCGAGTGGTGTGATGCATCTAAATAACTGCAGCTTGTGTGCTACGAAATTTTCGACCGGTTCCGCTTCCCATTGGGGGTTGCTATAGAACTGCGTGGTGCATTGTACCATGGTTGACCCAGCGTCGAACCGTTGGTTAAAGGCATCGGCGAATTCTGGCCACTCCATGTCGAATCGCCCCTATAATCGCCATCAGGCTAGGGCATTCCCTCGCAGTTGCTCGCTGGTTCGCTCGGGCCATTCGTCGATGGGTATTCCGCTCTGTGTGAGTCGCGCCTCGCATTGGCGGATGTAGGCGCAGGGGTCTTCGTGCGGAGCTCTGCTGAACTCCAGTAACTTCGAAATGTGTGTGGTGGTTCGTGAAAACCCTGTGCGTGTGGTGGGTTGTAGTGCCACGCCTTCGCATCCGCCTGGTTGTGCGGTGGTTTGGTGTGGTGTGAATCCGAAGTATGGGTTCGGTTTGGTTTTGGTTACCGGCATCGTATTTGTGGGTTGCAGTGGCCTTGTGAAATCTGTTTCTATCTTCCCTTTCCATATTCGGTCCCAGTCCACATCCCATTGCTCGTGACTTGGTCGTGTTGTTTGTAGTGGTGTGTTGTTCGGTAGCGGGCACTGGCAGGTACTCAGCCATGGCAGTGACCCGGTCAACAGATCTGTTGTCGGGCATTGTCTACAATGTGTGCATATTCCCTGAGGTGTTTGTGAAAACATTGTCGTGTTATTGGTCGCGGCGATGTGAACTGTCTTGGCTGATGTGTCACGTGCTAGGCTAATCCGCGGGTTGGGTGCCCGGACAGTCGCACAAGGAGAGAGTGATAACTGGGCGGTGGCGTGCCTGTGCGCGCCGATCCAGGCTGTCGGATAAAGGGGGTTGCCCGGACCACCGCACAAAGAGGTGAGCGAAAATGGCAGTGGGTGGAAGGGGTGCTGGGTCGTGACGTCACTCGCCCGCGTCGCACGCTCTGTTGGAATGTCGAGCGCTGGGGAAGGGTAAGGGGAAACCTTTGACCACCGCTCTCATCGCGCCTCCCCGCCTAATCCCCGTGCGTCTAAAATGGCAGTTTCGTGTCCATGTTGTTGCTTAAAGTTGGAAATTGCGTGAAAATTATTCGAGAGAGAAAATAAATTTCTGACTGGTCTTTTGTCCGTTTTTGGTCGGATTTTTGCTGTCCTTTTTCTTTGAATTTCACTCTGTTGATTTTCCACAAGCAGGGGCGCCAAATGCCGTCAGCCGGGGTCTTGTGCTCGATACCTGGGGGGAGTCTAAGTGGCTGGTTGTGGATATTAGTTGTTTTTTTTCAGGAAGGCGCCAGGCTACCTCGTGCATCTAACCATTTGTGTGGGTCGATCGGCCCCAGCGTGCTTCCCTAGACTCGGTGGCTTGGATTTAATAGTGTAATCTAGCTGCTAATGAAACATGATGGCACTCCCTATTCAACATAGATGGCTGGTGCCTAACTATGCAACAGAAACACTCATTTGCACTCGTGAATGTGGGTTACACATATTTATTGACGATCATGGAATGTACATGGCAATAGACTTGATTAGTTCTTTTGACAGAAATAGATACACGAGAATAACACGAACCTATACTCTTGATTGTGTTACGAATATCTCTCCCTAGGGCAGTTCGTTGTAGGGGAGGTTTAGTAGTCAATTGGAGTCGGCCACCTCTGTATATTAAAGATAACAGAAGGTAAGCCTAATTCGTGTGTGCGAATAATTCACATTAAATTAATCCCGAGGGGAGGTGGTTGAGGCCAGCAGACGTTTGCTCAGCTGTGTTAACTAAAGCTCTGTCTCCTGAAGCCGGCCAGGTCTGGGTAATGGCTGTCCTTAAGGCGGCCCTGTGGCCCATGGCTTTAAGGCAGAAATTTACAACGGCAGGGTTAATCCCTGCACCGTAAAAACCGACCCGAGGTCGCGTGGGGAGTTGACATTAAAGAAGGTTTGAGACATGACTATAATTACTAGTGTGAAGAATCAGAGAATTGCAAGTTGAAGGCTCCCCACAGAACGAAAACTTTCGCCCCGGGCCGCGAGCTGATCAGAACTGCCGGAGGAGGCTGGCGTGCGAGGGGGGGAATATTTCCACCGCGCGCCAAACCTCGAGTCAAGAAAGAGATTACCGTTTTTTGGTTTAATATTTCATAACTTACTCACTGAATGTACATGACCCCTGTGTGATTAATTATTCATGTGATAATTTCATTTCTTAACATTGACTTAAGTTTTAATTGCTAACATTGAAACTTTATTATTTGAAAATTGAGTCAAAGGAAAGACTCGCAAATAAATGTTTGAAACCACTGGTTCTGTTTATGTTTGTGGTTTATTCTGGATGTTTCTTCAGCACTTTACCTTTCCATTAATTTAAGCCCTTGGGCCGTGATGAAACTTAAGGACGTTCGTTAATTACTTTGTCCTGAGGGGTTTGCAGTCGTTTGCTACGATGCACTCTTTGAATTATGTGTTGATTAAATGGGATTGTTTTACGAGTGCGTTGAAATATTAATTGATGGTTGTTCGCGCTAGGCGGAGTTCTGTGGCAAAATTGTAAGACTGGGAGTACTTGTGTCACAGCTCCGCGCTTGTCCTGGGTTAGGTTTGCTAGGGGTGTGTTCCACCAGCAGGAGCCATTACTGGCATGCTGAGACCGGGCTCGGATGGCCTCCGGCGGTACGATGTCAACGTTTGGTGAGATCCAATTTGACTATAAACATTTCAGGACCTAGAGGTAGGCCGATCTTCGATCCAGTTCCTAATGGTATCTTCATCGTCGTACCTAATTATTTTCAGCAAAACAGAATAATTTCCCGTTTAGCTGAGTACCTACCACCTGGAAGTCCGATAAATACAAGAAGATTGCTCCCGACTCCATACTGCTAGTTCCAGAAATTTTATTGTGTATCCTCTTACCCTATTATATTTCAAAGTTACAACGATTCAGTTTTACAACAAATGTGTTAAAATCTCATTTTAATTGTTTTGTCCTCTTGTTTTAAGGTCTACTTTAAATACCTTAGTAAAATTATACTTGCATTATTCACTCTATAACTATGCAGTTGTCCTGGTTATCATGTTCGAGACCGGGCATTTATTCTAGCGGGAAATTGGCTCTTATTGAAATTACGGTCCGGGAGGGCGCCAGGTTAGCTCAGCTGCTAACCAAATGTGGGTTGTGTGGGTACGTTGTCTCTGCGTGGACCACTAGGATCGTCGGCGGAGTTTGTGGTTGGAGGGGGCCCTAGCTGGTGTAGGGATTCTGAAAACAATAATAGACATGAACTCGAGATTTAGATGGTTGTTGGCACGTCGCGCACGGGGGCAAATTACTCTTACACTACAATTGCACGTCGCAGACAGAATTACCCTACAAAGTTACAATTAGTTCAATATGAATGCCCTGACGCACTGTCACTAGTTAAGCCCTCACGCCAGTCGAGGTTAATGGGAGGTTGATTGGAGGCTGCCAATACCGAAAATTGTTAACTGGGCGGCGTCCGGATTCACTTGTGGGAAGCGGGGCCCACAGTTAAATTAGATACAAAGTTTACTTGTGGTTGTAGTCGGTGACTGCACTCGAAATTAATGAAAGTTCATTGGTGGCGGGAGTCAGCCCGTGCCGTAAAGTGGACTACCCCGCGTAATGCCTCTTGCAGGGAGTTTAGAAATTAAGCGGCTGGGTTAGGCCCTACACCATAAAAAGACCGGGGACACGCGGGGAGTTAACATAAAAAATATAATAGGTTTGGGTTGTATGACTATAATTACCAGAAGTACTGTTCAGTGTGGACAAAGGATGATGGCTCCCCATGGAACGCATGTCTGCCCCGGTCCGCGAGTCGCTCTGTACTGGCGTTTGCCCGTGGCGTGAGGGAAGGTCTCAGCGTATTCTCGCACCAAAGTTGCTAAATTTCCGTTATTCGGAAATTATTTTAATAATAAGAAGCTGAGAGCAGCTCTAAATTCACACATTAATTATTAATAATGAATATGATTGGCAAATACTCTTTAATAACTATGGTTAGCAAATTAACGTAAATTAAGTTTAATAATTACACCAGAGATTGTTCGTCACTTGCTGACTGCTCCAGTGGCTAGTTACACATAAAAAACAGGGAGGTAATATTTATGTTAACACAACACTATAATTAATTAAGGCTGAAGGCTGCAAAGGAGGCACTCACAAACTTATTAAGGTAAGTTCACACGTGAGTGACTCGGGCACTCCTGCGTCGCACTTTCCTTAGGCGGGGGTTTTAATTAATGGTGGAGTTATTAATTTATGTTTGATTGTTATTGAACTGGGGTTCGAGGTGTTTAATTAATTAGACACGGTCCTTGATTCTACCTTGGCATCGAAGGCTCGCCTGACTCGGGTGGGCCATGGCTAGGGGTGCATTCCGTTAGAGGGGTCGGATACTGGCGGGTGCAGGTCGGACTTTGGGGTGGCCTTCAGCTGGACGTCTATTATACAGATAATTCCAATCTTTGGATAAACTTATTATTTGTTAATTTATTCTATCTTATTGAATAATTAATAATTGTACCATATAGACCTGACAGTAACTTTATGTAGGGATACCCTACACATCTAATCTCACACACTCTCTCACAACTTCAGTGGCGTGCTAGTTGGGATAACAGTTTGGTAATTACACCAGCAGCAGCTCGTCCTGACGCAAAAGAGGGAGTAGAGATATATTTACTACTGAAACCGAAAACAAAAATCTATTCTAACTATAAATAAGTTCAAGTAAAGAGAGTTAGGAGAACTCTCTATGTTCAAACTCCTACAGTTTGGTCTCTCAACGTGGGGCCACACCATTACAACAGAACACTTAGTTGCTTAAATATTTTTGATAAAAAAAAACAAATGTTTCCAAGAAGCCCATATTCCAAAAATTAATAAATTTCCTCCCGAAATAATTTACAAGAAAGTGTCCCTAAAATTATAATTTTGTAAATAATTGCAGTGATTATATAGATCTCAATATACTGTGCCATAAAATGGTCACAGAAGTATGAACAGTGTTCGCTCTATTATTTTTGATTTTAAACTGTATTTTAGTATGTATTTCATGTATGTTACTATTTGATGGGGTAGTTTCATTAGTCTGTGAGACTATAACCATAGAGCCACAATTGGTATTTTTATTATTATAATTTTCCTTTAAATAATTACGTGTTGACCATAGATTTGGAAATGTTTTTATTTTGGAAACGTACTCTATGGAACAAGGTTAGGGAAATAAAAGAATAGGTATGTGAGAATGACTAGAAGGTGATCCATTTGATTTAGGATATGTTTAATTACAGACCCAAGAAGCGAATTGTTGATCAAGAAATTGTAATGGTTATCACAAAAGGGATTATTGTATATTGAAGTGTATAATTTACAGAAGAGTCACAGTAAGTTCTAAAACTGCTAGTTTTGTGTATACGTTATTTCTAGTGATACTATTTGAATATCAAGTTAAATACGTACAAAACTCAAATACCTGACTAGATTTTAGTCGCATCAAAATAACTATAACTATTGGTGATCGTTGTTAGACATTTCAAGCATAACTCTTAAACCTTAAGACTTGTGAATAATTCTAAAGCAGTTCTACCGACTGAAAAAAAACCGAAGCATTTCAATTTAAAGAAAAAAATATTCCTTTACCTTATCATTATTGATTTGACACATATCAATGATACCACATATTTTATAAAGACGTGTTACATGTTTTCTACATAACATTATGGTATTTATCGGACGGGTAAATATGTAGTTGAGCGGTATTTGCAGAAAAAAAATGTTAAAAATCTGAAAATACTTTTAATTTATGCTCTTTAAATTCCTCTTTTCATTAAAGCCGGCGGAGATAAGAAATTCCAAATACTTAAGGAGATATCGCCGTTCTTAATTTTGCTATAGAAGATGTGTAACCATTCGACCGTCGCCATTTTTGTTATTTTGCCGTGTGTTCGGCAAGGCCTAATTAATTAAAATGGTCGATTAGGTTAGGTCAGTTACATTATAAATACTTTGAAACTAAGGTGACATTAAAAATAATGTGAATTAATTTTAATTATTCTTTAGTTTTAAATTATTTATAATGTAATTGACCTGACCTAACCAACCAGGACAAAGGATGGACAGTAGGAACTCACGTAATTTTTTTAAAATTATTACATGCGCAACAATATTCAAATAACAAAGAAAACATTAAAATTTGAAACGTTAATAACTCACCTAAGTTAGAGGAGGCTACAATTCATTTGCCATTAGTAGAAAATGATGTAGTCGTTCACCTAAATCACGAAAAATAAAAAAATTCATAATCGTAAACAAGAAACAATGGTGAACGCCGCATGAATGCAGGTATTGTGATGAAATAAAAAATTCAATATCTCCTAAAGTATTCAGAATTTCTTATCTCCGCCGAGTTTAATGAAAAGAGGAAGTTAAAGAGCATATAATAAAAGTATTTTCAGATTTTTAACATTTTTTTCGCAAATACCTCTCAACTACATATTTACCGTCCCTACTAGTTCGTGAAAAAATTAAAAATTTAGTATCCTACATTACAATACCTGTGCTTTTACACTGCTGCCGCCGATCATTGTTTACCCACGATAAATAGAAATATATGTTTTCCATATACTATATAGACATTCGTGAATTAACCCTGAAAGGAAGGTTTCTTAATTCCTCCTGGTTTGTAAAAAATTACAGTTTACAGCTTGCATTACAATGCCTATGTATTTACGCATTTGCTGACATTCATTGTTTACCTGTGTGGTTTTGAAAAAAAATTTTTAGAGAACTATAGTGTATGTGGTGTTGTAATAATGGAATTCAACCACTATTGCAATCGTAAGGAATTTTTAATGCTTACCTATATTTCATGTTTGTTGTTTTATTAGACTAAATAATTGGTAAATATGTAGAGTAGCAGTATTTGCGAAAAATAATGCTAACAATCTGAAATTACTTTTATTATCCTATCCTCTTTCACTTCCTCTTTTCGTTAAAACCGGCGGAGATAAGAAATTCCAAATACTTTAGGAGATATAGAATTTTTTAATTTTGCAATACTATACCTGTGCAATCATTTGACCATCGCCATTTTTGTTCATTTGCAGTGTGTTCGTGAAAGCGTAATTAATTAAAATGGTCGATTAGGTCAGGTCAGTTACATTAATACTTTCAAACTAAGTGGACATTAAAAATAATGTGAATTAATTTTAATGGCTGTTTAGTTTTAAAATATTTATAATGTAACTGACCTGACCAAACTAACTGGGACAAAGGAAGAACAGTAGGAACTCACATAATTGTTTTTTTATTTATTACTTGCACTACAATAAATGAATAAATAATCACGTATTGGTTCATTTGAATACTGGCCAATCACGGAACTGTCACGTGACAAAATTCTCCAATAAAAAAAAAATAGATACTCGTAAACAAGAAACAATGGTGAGTGCCGTATGAATACACATGTATTGTGATGAAAATCAAAAAATTCGTTATCTCCTAAAGTATTTGGAATTTCTTATCTCTGCCGGTTTTAATGAAAAGAGGAAGTGAAAGAGCATATAATAAAAGTAATTTCGGATTTTTAGCATTTTTTTCCGCAAATACCGCTACTCTACATATTTACCAAATAATTGTATTATGAAATGTTTGTTTTGTTACATTGTATTTAAAGTAAGTACTTTTTTGAGTCATGTAACTACAAGTCTAATGGGATCCAAAAATTTGAATTGTTAACATCATTCATTTTCAGTGAGGAATACGTGCTGTGCACTGAAATAGCTACACATTGAATTTTGCAGTCTTTCCAGGAAATTCTTTGATTAAAACCATCTTATATTCTGGGTTTGATATGGCTAGTGTTTCATGTATCCAAGTTTATTCCGTGATCCTGATGGCATGATCCTGTTGGCTTGATACTGTGGTACATAATGCTTGCTTTTTTAATTCATTACGTCATAAGATCCTGATAGCATGATCCTGTCTGCTTGAACCGGTGGTACATGACAGGGGTGCCCACAAGGGGGGGTAATGACGCAGACTGCGTCATTAAAATTTCAGGAGGGGGTGGTTAGAAGACGAGAAAAATGTATATATTATTTACATAATTGTAGCTTCTAATGTGAAAATTCGTTTCTGGTGCTTTGATAATTGAAAGGGATCTTGTAAATAAAACTGGCAACCCCGCACTTTCCTCAACAAAAGCAGTTTGGCATCTGTCGGTTCAGGATGGAAATATTACCTGATATGACCAAAATTATTATTAGAAAATCAGTTTTAATTAATGCAAAATGTGATAAAATATAATACTAAAAAAGTATAATATTATAAAATAATTGAGTAAATAATTGAGAAAATGGCATAAAAAAATTTGGGGGGGGGGGGGCACATCATTAGGTTAAGGGGGGGTGAGTCATAGTGTTTGGGGGGGTGGGCACCTCTGTACATGATGCTTGCTGTTTTAGTCAGTACGTGGAAAGATCCTGTTGGTTTGATCCTGTGGTATATGATGATTGCTGTTTTAGTTCAGAACGTCGTAAGATCCTGCACATAAAAAGTTCCAGAATAAGAAAACATTATGATTGTAGGCTGAAAAAAAAAAATACTTTTATTCTACTTACGATCATACCTACCTATATAATAATTTTTGGTTATGTACAAGATCTTCTACGTACTCAATTAAAACAGCAATAATCATGTACTACAGGATCAAGCCATCAGGATCTTTCAATGTACTGAATAACTGCAAGCATCATGTCCACAGGATTAAGCCAACAGGATCATGCTATCAGGATCAAGCCTGCATGATACAGGGATAAACTCCAATACAAGAAATGAAAGAATTATTATATTTTTAATCTTCCATTGTTTACTACAGAGATACACGATCGTGGGTAAACAATGACTGGCGACGGCAGTGTGAACACACATGTATTGTAATATAAGCTTTAAACTGTTATTTTCACGAACCAGTAGGAATTAAGAAACATGTTTTCAGGGTAAATTTAGGGATGTCTCTAGTATTTGAAAAACATATTTTCTGTCTTTATTTACTTTTAGTTCCACTCCTGCAATAAACTATTATTTTTTACAAACTAGAATGAATTAAGAAACCATTTCTTTAGGGTAAACTTGGGAACCTGTGTAGTTTGTGAAAACCATGTTTTCCATTTTTTTTTTCTTTAGGTTCTAAAATGTTATGATGTCCGATAATTACTACCACTTCACATACAAGCAATTTGCAAATTCACTAGTGTCTCGATTAACAAAGCTTCATTTAACTGAGGTTCCATTTTATCAGTGCCGACCTAAAGCATCATTACCAACACAGACTGACATCGTCCGAGCCCGATACGCCAGTACCCTCCCACCTTCCCCTCCAGCCACGGCATTCAAACCTCCCGCCACGTGTGTAGTGGGGGGATAGAGTGCGACGGACCTGGAAAAGATGGCGCGAGAGGCTTTTGTTGAGGCTACCCGGCGGCCATGTTTTTCCCGGCAGTTCTTCTTCGTCATCGCGGTGAGAGGGAGCTGAACTCGACGTAAACCGGACGTACCACGGAGTGTTTATTTGAGTATGAGTTACCTTGTAGAGTTGAATTCGTAACTAAACGTGTGGACAATCTGTGCGCGCGCGCCTGTGACAGTCAGCTCAGTGCTACCACGTGCGTGTTGTCTGAGTGCCGGATCACGTGTTTGCCTCCTCGACGTCTGGCGTGTGGGATGCCCTAAGAACCCACCCATCTAATCCTCAGAGCGTGCCCGGCGCTGAGATCGGGCCAGGTTCAGGTGTCGCCGAGAACTGCAGCAAGGGGGTCGAGTCACGTCCTCACACGGGCGACGTCACGCCCTGAGGCGAGAGTCTCCGCCGTGTCCGTGCCCCTTGACACGGTGGCGCCCAATAAACTCGCACGTCTCATTTACAATACCCCCGACCATGTCAAGACTGTTGAAACTTTGGCTTGATGTCCTAGTAAATAATGTAACTGTTGTTGAAAGCCTAAAGATGCCATTAGCTGATTTGAGAAAATCATTGTGCGATGTGAAGGAATTTACACCGAAGAAAGGTTGGAATAAGTCATTCCTAAAAATTACATCACTGGTCCAACGAAATTGAAGGATTTCTTGCAATTTATTTTCATGTTATCCTTTCACTTATCCAAGATTGCCTTGGTCCACATTAAATCAGTTACAGACTTTACTGTAGTGTGAAGTAACAAATTTTGTTTCTTGACTCAAAATAACCACCACAATGTAAGCAGAACGAAAGAAAAATGATTTTGAAACTCTTTGTTTTGTAATTTTTTCATGTCATGACTTTTCCATAAAAAATAAAATTAGGTAAATATGTTTTTTGATCACTAAAGGTGTTCCTCTATTTACCCTGTAGCAGTGTTTCTTGGGTCATTCGCCAAAAAGTGTGCAGTTTGGATTTTGAAATCTCAAAACTTAAAAATATGATTTTTTCATTATTATTTTTACAAGTTACCTACAGTATTATGTACATTATTGCTGTTGTGATTGTTCTTCAAAAAGATATTATATTAAGAAGTTCACATTCACGGAGGTGAGATTATGGTAACGGAGGTGAGAATAGAGTTCATAGAGTAGAATTAATGTTATCTTTAAAAGATTTGTGCAATGGGAGTGCATGACTTGATGTAAGTTTTTGGACATACGCCATTGCTAAGAACTTTTTCTTTTGAAGAAAAACTAATAAATAAAATAAATAAATAAAAATACCCAAAAAACACAAAATTAAGCAAACAATTGCTGTTGTCAACAAGGATATGAAATCCACAAAATATTCCGAAACCGGAATATGGTCAACAAAAAAAAAAAAGAAAAAAAAAGAAAAATGTACTAAGAGAACGAAGGAAAAAAAAACCCACAAATGATGACAACACAAAAATATTGAACGCAAAATAATTCAGCACAACAGTTGAAACGAGACAGAAACACGACAAAACGAAAAGACAAACAAATACAATAGTTTTACCAAAACAGAAACAAGCGACGTTTCAGGAACAGCTATCTGCTCCCGTCCTCAGGCAGAGACGCACATGGTACGGAAACACAGGTTTGTTTTTCTTCAACATAAAAAGTTCTTAGCAATGGCGTATGTCCAAAAACTTACATCAAGTAGAATTAATCTCTAGAAGCCAGTATAATAAATAACCACAGACAGACAAAAAATGTACCTATAATATTAAGACACAATTACTCTAATTTAAATAAACTTAAATTTCACATATTGATGTTAGCAAGTAATTTGCACTGTTAAATCAGCCTCCGATTTCAAGTTTCTATTCAGTATTAAAACTTACTAGTAATAATTTGAAAAATTGCAGTACACACCCACTGGTCTTACAAATTAAAAGTATTTTAAATACATTTCATGAAAGGTTTTCATAGCCTTCCAAATTATTGCTGAATAAATATTGCCCACGATTGTTCACCAAAGGTTGTTCAAAAATTTGGACTTTATCTATTCTTACAAAAGAAGTATCCTTAACTTCAGGAAATATAAATTTTTTAGATGTTGTCCTTTTTATTCATTCTGAAATGTAGAACAAACTGTAATTAGCTTACTAGATCCCGCAAATACAAAAACTAAATTTTTACAAATCTATTTACAATTAGGTCTGTACAGTTAAAGTAATAAAAAATATTTAAAATTCAAATTAAATATTATTAGTAAAAGTAAACTTTGCATACTTTTCTTGAAGCATCACTCCAGAAAAATTGTCCTGCATATGAATACGTACATTTAAGAAGCTTATGACATTTCATGTTCAATATTTTTATTTTTTTAAACACTGCATTGTAGATTTTGCAAAATAGTGATTATTTGTTCTACAGTTTTGAACAATGGAAGTGTCTGTTACTATAATAACCTTAATTGTAGGTCACAAAGAATAATTGAACATCCATTTAATAGCAATGCATCTTTAAGAGCATGTTAAAATGGCCAATACATAAATACGGGGGTTATTTTTTTTTTTCAACCTACGATCGGCTGTAATAAAAAACGGAAATGAATTGGGAAATTATTTTAATGTCAAATGAAACGTACATCTTTACTCTATTTTTCCACATAATCACCGTGCAGATTGAGGCATTTGTCGTACCGATGCACCAGCTTTCCAATACCCTCTGCATAAAATGATGCTTCCTGCCTATTCAGCCACGTTTTAACAGTGCCCTGCAGTGTGATTACAGTTTCATTTCTCCATGGCATGCCCATTAATCGATACCCTAATTGCTCGTACACGAATCGACACGTCTCGTAGTGTTTACCACCTTCCACCAACCATGTGGAGCGGCCAAGTCACACCTCAGTTGAAGCTTGGTTATGGGAATGTCAACATGGCTGCAACGATAAACTGTACGGCGAAATGTGAACTGCATGGAGTCATCCGTTTCTTACAGGCAGAAGGGCACACTGCAGCAGAAATCCATCGCCGAATGAGTGTTTTGTGTTAAAACGTGGCTGAATAGGCAGGAGGCATCATTTTATGCAGAGGGTATTGGAAAGCTGGTGCATCGGTACGACAAATACCTCAATCTGCACGGTGATTATGTGGAAAAATAGAGTAAAGATGTACGTTTCTTTTGACATTAAAATAATTTCCCAATTCATTCCCGTTTTTTTATTACAGCCGATCGGAGGTTGAAAAAAAAATAACCCTCGTATATTATGCCTGAAGTATACTTTAATGCTTGATAATTTATGTGATGTAATAATGTGTACATAATGTTTTACTCACAAAAATAACAAAATTAAAATGTTGAAAAATGTTACTTCGTTACTTCTTCTCACCTCCGTGAATATTGCAAGTAACGGAGGTGAGAGTAACGGAGGTGAGAATTTTAAACTTCAAGTTAAATAATTATGGCATATTTGAGGTTAGGCCATTTGTGTTTGTTGATTTCACTTTTATTCACCACATTATTACATTTATCTATAGAATGAAAGTTAAATACAATGTTTCTTACCTTGAAATAATTATCACGGAGGTGAGAACTTCAAAACACAATATCCATATTTCATACTACAAACTTCAGAAAATACATATTTGAAACAACTTACTAAACTGCATTTTTAAGAGTAAACAAAATGACTACCATGCCTTGCTTTTGTCTACAGATTGTTGCTTGCAATGCACTCTGTAATAAATTATTACAGTTTCAAGTCGTACTGATGGAGGTAAGAACCTGTGTGAGGTACAAACATAAAACACCCAATATAATTATGAAATAAATAAATTATGCACTTTATTTTATCAACAAAATCTTGTTTACAGGTATATATTATGGTAAATCAAGGTGTCCACTGTACGGGAAAATACGGGAAAAGTACGGGATATTTTTTAAATACGGGAATGTACGGGAAAGTACGCGAAAGTCATTGTTTTGTACTGGAATTTCAAACAAAGATAAGTTTATGGGGTAAGGTAAAATGATCCAGAAAAGTTGGTGTATTTGTAACTCAAATTAAAGGTAATACGAATTTGCGCGGAACATGAGTTACGCCCCGCTGCGAACCGAGATTCAATGAACGAAAACGTCAAAAACTGTTGGCTTGCCTTGCCAGAGTGCGTTGTGAGCATGGCCGTGGCGTGGCTAGGTTGCCAGTCCGTGTTCGCTCAGATACACTCAGTTCTCGGCTAACGTGGGACAATACGTGCAATAATTCTTGTACGCCTTCACGGCTTGGCTGTTGTGTGTGCGGTGTAGGAAGGATTAATATAATATATCACGTATAGGACTTTAGTGTTAGTACATACTGTGGCCGCAAAGAATAAAAAGTTGATTTACCAATAACAACTTCAGGATGCCTCTCTTTGAATTCCTGGTAAGCTTCTCCTACCATCATGACCATATGCCTCTTTTGCACAAGCCTTCTTTTTCCAGTCTGAGGATGTTTTACAGATTTCACATCTTGTTTACCCGGTGCCTGCTGCGCCGTTAATTTACTCTTGGTTCGGTTTACCAAACCTCACCAAGGTAAAACACGACGGAAGACTCCAGGACCTTAGGTTCAATGGCACTGCACTTTGTTGTATTAAAAAAAAATTACGAGTAGAGAGGAAATATGCAGACTGGGAAAACTACAGAACAAAATTTGATAACCTGTTAAGTATTTATATTAATAAGAAATTAAATAAATGGTTAGGAAACTGCAACATAAAATACACACTGATATCGGGTCAGCCATAACAAAACATATTTATTAAAACAAGATAATAAAAGAGTATTAGTTGAGTATTCGTACAGTCAACACAAAAGTGGGGCCCCTTACAAAAGAAAATATATTCTTATAACCTTACATATTCAAAAATTAAAGGAAATACAAAAGATAGAATAAGTATTAAAAAAAATATATATTATTCTTCAATTAAATGTTGATTTAGATGCCAATAGGGTAGTTTGATGAAATTGCAAGAAGATACGCGTGGCCGAAACAGGTTAACTACCCATGCTGCATGCTTAGGATTAGAGGTCGAAAACTTTCCTGGGATTTTCGTTGGCAGCTCCCATCGCCGTAGAACCACGGGACAAGCCCTGGGGTGCCCAGATGTTATGGGCCAAGCGTATGGATCACGCCTCAGGCATGGGGCAGCGAGAGGTCGCCAACACCCGGACCGCTAAACAAGTTTATAACAAAAAAATAAAACTATCCCATAAATAATTATAAAACCATGATTCCCAGGGAAAAGGCAGTAGAACTCACCTAATGCGGTAGTAAACACACAACTTTCGACATGGATGTCGATGGATACTTGACGAGCACAAAAATTTAGAAGTTTACATCATGGCTCACAAAGGTAGAAAGGAAAGTACTACCTTGTCTTTTCCAATAGGAAGATGACCATAGATATGACGACAATACGTAGAGATGAGAATCTTAACATTGGTTACACTTTCCTGCACTTAAGTGCAATAACTCAATAAATAAATCTTAACCACAATATTTATATAAACAAAAGGAAAAATTAATTTATGATGTTTAAAGTCTTTTGAAGTCCATATGTTTTTCTTTTAAATCCACAAGCTTAACAAATACATAAATATATTTAAAAAAAAAAAAGATTTTTATACAAAACAATTATTTCTTACAAATTGATACTTCAGGTAATAATAATTTCATTATACTTTAAACAATCTAAAGGTTAAAAACAATTAGGTATTGCAAAGCAATATAATAAAAAAAAATGTAGCCGTCCAGTTTGCATTTAAAATTAAACAACATATATAAGCAACAATGGGCGCATGCCCACACAACAAGTGCACAACGGCACACTGCCTACTTATTTCGTCACTGCATAAAAAGTTCTGTACACAAACCCTAGCTTCAGGTGATAAAGTCTTAGGGCCTCTCTTTGACGTATGTAGATGTGTCAACACATGTGACCCAATTACTTCTACTGCTAGCTTCTTTACAACTGCAGCCTTTTTGTTAGGGCTGCTAGGTAGCATTTGTCTTACTTTATTTACTGCCTTTCCAAGTGACTTTAAACACTTAAAACTACCTAATGGAGATTCTGACATAGTACCTGTAGATGAATAGCTTTTCTGGAGTTTCAATTTTTTTTGTGTAGTCTCACTCTGTCTCGGATCTTCTTTCTATTTTGTTCCTTCAATCTTTTGTCTTTTCCTATCTTTTCTTTAAATTGTAACCTCCTTGCCTTATCACGCTCTCTTTCTTTCATCAAGTACTGCTTCCATTTTTCTGGATCTGATTTTAATTTGGTTCTGTATTTCTCCATCCTAGTTGGCTTCTTTTTAGTGGGCGCCATTACCTGAAAGTAAGAGACACAATGATTATTAACATGAATAATAATAAAACTAATTAAAGATCATAACAGTGAAAAATTATGTAGGCAAACTTATTTAAAATGATGACATGTTTTCAGCAAGGTTAACTTATACTGTCTTTAGTTTTTACATTTCAATAACAAAAATCAAACAAACAAATTTGAAAAAATTAATGAAAAATAATTTTTTTGTAGTAAATATTTTTCCAAATGTCCTATCCAAAACATGGGCAAATAATCATGAGAAATGATTAAGTAACAACCTGTTACAGCCACTTTGTAACACCCTGACACGGGGGGGGGGTCGATCGGTCGGCTTTACGGTGGGTTGTTAGTGGGCGCCACCACGTGGTACGGCACGTGGACCCGGTGAGACTCCTAACTCAGGGCGTGACGTCGCCCATGTGAGACTGATATCCCCCCTTGAAAACATCTGGCACTAATTCCTGCCCGCTCTCAGCGTCGGGCACGCTTTTCCCTACGAAGTGGGCTCTCAGGCGTCCCACACGCCGTCACTCTCCACGTGGTCACACAGATTGAAAATAAAAGAATAATACGTGAAATTCACACACCTGATTTATTCCGCTAATTCCTCTCACACAAGTACACGGTTGAAGCTATGCAAAACGCCCGCGGCACGAATCGGTTTATAGGTGATGAGCCACCACGTGGTCACATGTTGATTTACGTAGTACAAAGAAAAAAGACCGAGACTGGTCATAAATTAATTAATAAAGCAGTCCCCCGACCGAGAGCCGCTCCGAGGACTAAAAGAAAGCGATTGAAATGAAATTAAAGTTAACAGAATTACTTGGCAGAGAATACAAGCGGTGAGGTCCCCGGAGTGCTGATGCGTCTGCTCTCTGTCGTTGATGGCGGAAGACTAGGGTGAGATCATGGCTCGCTCGACTAACATGGCGTCCTCCCGCCGAAACAATTGCCGTTAAAAGATATTAGCGAATTCGTGCCACGGGAAACTAAATTAACATGACAAGAATGCATTGAAAATTATGTAACAATTTTTGAATGAAAAGAAAAGATTGTACAAATAATAATTATTAAGATTGAAACGTAATTATTGTCTGGCTTCGGGTTTCCTCGGGAATGTCCGGAAACGCTATGATATTTTAATACATTAGTTAAAAAATAAAAGTACATAAAACCCTCCCGGCCGATCTGCCGTCACGTTGCACTTAGGGAATTTAAAACAAACAACACAATTATATATATTTATGTTTTTAGGGGTACGGCGCACTGGCTCGACAGCGCCCTCTTGCCGGGCGAGCACACACGCACGCACACGCACGCACGGGTAGGCGGAAGGTTTGAATGGAGGGTGGATGGTGTTTGGGCGGTGGCATATCGGACTTACAGGGGCCGTAGGCCCGGACGATGTCAATCCGTTACACCTATTTTCTATAAATACAACTATAATGTATAACATATACTTTAGTTTATGTAATGAAAATGGACTTAACCTCACTCCTACAGAAAGGAAATGATTTACTCCTGGAGGTTAAAGTATTATATAAACTTTTCTATATTTTGTGTAATGGGTGTTACACTGTGCATACGTGTCAAAATAGATCTATTATTAAGTGTACTGTTTTTTAAATACCTTTTCAAGTACACAGATGTTGTAGTCCAATGTTTCATTGATACATTAATGGCTCTAAAATGGCAGGAGTTGTTTGTGTTTATCCAAAACCAGGGCTTCCAACATGAGAAGAAAATTTTCCTCTCAGCCTTAATGAGACATACAGAAAGTTAACAGTCAAGACATAAACAAAAAAAGACAAAATTGGCAGTTATTGTTTCATGACTACATACCTAATTCACTAATGATGTGAATTGACTGTGGTTTCATAAATCTTGAATTTAATTTTTTGCTTTGAGGCTCATTTAATGTGGAATGCATGTATATTAAATTAAACTGTATAATATGCTCTTTAAAATGAGGGGTCTAACAGCTCTCTTGCGTTCTGGATACATTGGCTGTGTGTACTCGACCAGACTGTGTACCAAAAATATGTAGCCTACTTTTGAAAGTTTTGCAAGTCCAAAATTTCCTTTAATAATCAAGGTTGTAAGTTGCAACAGAGTATCAGATATGCTGAAGCAGACAAGAGCTCTATAAAATATCTTCAGCATGCTTTTTAGTAGACTGTTACTTTACAAATTTTTTAAAAATGGTGGCCACTCTAGTTTAAAGTCTTTGGAATGTGTCAGAAAAATTTGAGTACAAATTGTAGAAAAGATTTAATTGAATAGGTATTTTGTTAAAATAATTTTGTAGGTCAAGACAACATTTATACAAGATTAGGAATATTCCAGATGCTGAAATGCAGCAAGTTAAACAAAGACATTTTTAACACAATCTTAAGGGCCCTGCCTCGTCAGGGGTGTATCTGTGTTAGTTAGGCGGGATTATAAGTGTGGCACTCACTGGTGCTTCTAGCATGGTATCGCCTCTGATCGCAAGGCTCTGAATTGATGCGTAGTCTTCTCGTTGTCCATAGGACAAATATGAAATTTGAGCAGTTATCGTAACATGTAGCGGAGAAATGAAGATAAAAGTGTAATGCAAGTTGTTTGGGCATAGTGCTAGAACGTGTGGTGGTTTGGATATTTGAATTTGGCGCCATCGATCGTGAGTGCGCCACTGTGGCGGCCATCTTGTTCAGCAGTGCCATCTGTAAATAGTTTCGTCAGTCTTTTACCGTTTCTCCGCGTTGCTGGGCGTCATGCAGCTAAACTATTAGTTTCAATTCAGTTTTGTGAACATTTTTTGGTCCTCCGGGCCGGATATCTGTATGTTTGAGCCAGTTTATTCGGTGGATCGCATAAACAACGTAAAAGCCATTCAGATATCGGTCTTCTTTGTTCAAAAATTGACATGTGCAGTACCGTTACGAATCGCGTGCGTGACTTTATCCGGGACTATAGTGTTGTGCTATCAAGAAAATATCAGTGTATACGCAAACACTGTATTATTTGAGCTCATAAATGTACTTTACGTAATTTTGATTGCGTGCAAGCGATTATAGGCAACACGTGTGGTTTTAGGTTAGGCCTAGGTTACCTATCTTGCATTGGTTCGTGTATTGCCGGTGCGTCCGAACGTCTGCAAGACCGTTACTTAAAATGTCAAATCAAGCCAAAACACGTTTGCGCCTCGTTAAGTGCCGCATTACAAGACTTCTGACGCTCGCCGACGAAGTCGAGCGCAACCCGAGTCGCGCGGGACTTTTCAAGGCCACGTGTACCGATTTACACCAATTGAAGACAGACTTTGAAGAAAATCACATGCAACTTGCTATTCAAGCTACAGAGACCGAGTCGTTAGTGGAATCTGAAGCCAGCGAAAGGGAACTTGAGGAATTTGATGAAGCCTACTATAGGATACAGGAAGTATTTAACAAGATCACTGTTAACGAAACAGGCCAGAACAAACAACGCAATCAAATTGCCAAGACATCTTCGAACGTTAAGTTGCCGAAGCTGCAGTTGCCAGAATTCAAGGGTCTCTTGACTGACTGGCCCACATTTTATGACCTTTTCACATCCTTGGTGCATAATAATGAGGGCCTGTCAGATGTGGAGAAACACCAATACCTTCTGACATCACTATCAGGTGAGCCATTTAATCTAATAAAGACACTCCCACTGTCTAAGGAAAATTATATTCTGGCATGGCAAACTTTGGTAGATAGGTATCACAATGTCCGGGCAATTGCAAACATGCATTGGGACAAGATTGTGCAACTTCCTCGTCTGTCAATTGTTGCGCCTGACAAACTGAGAAATATGGTAGATGTTCTAAAGGAGAATCTGGGTGCCTTGAAAGTTCTGAAGTTGCCTGTTACTGAATGGAGCTTTGTGTTGCTGAATCTAATGTTACCAAAGCTTGATCCAGATACAAGAAATCAGTTTGAAATAGCACACAAAAATGTTCAAATGCCCACATTTAATCAATTGTTAGAGTTCGTGGAGCTGCAGTCTAAGGCCCTGATGATGTCAAATCACACTCCAGCTGTAGTGCCTGACGCACGCCCTTTTCCAAAGAGGTCACTGCCTAAAAACCCAAATTTTAAATCCTCATTTCTAGTGACAGCAGAAGCAGAGCCCTGTAGTGCCTGTGGAGACATGCATGGACTTCACAAGTGCCCTGTTTTTACGGGTCAGTCAAGTGATGACAGGATAGAGTTTGTACGTAGGAAGATGCTGTGTTTTAACTGCTTACAAGGTCACAGAGTGAAGGATTGTAGGTCAAGAAGAAACTGTTATCACTGCGGCAGGAGACACCATTCTCTCCTTCACACTGCGGTTCCCAATCAAGAAGTGAAACTACCTGCAGGTGAATCCATCCAAGAGATTACTATGCCACAAGCAAGTCACAAGGAGGATGCTGCGACAGTGGTATCGCTAACTTCTTCAACTGCAGTTTCAACCACTGTCGTTCTAGGTACTGCTATGGTACGAGTTCAGGATGCAAGTGGAATGCTGCAAAATGTTAGAGTACTACTCGATTCAGGATCGCAGAGCTCATTTATTACCGAAGAATGTGTTCATAGGTTGGGGCTAAAGTGTCGAAGGGCTAAGGTTCCTGTTGTGGGTCTGGCTCACTCTGTTGTTGTTGCTAACAGTGGTGCAGTTACTTGTTTTCTAACATCATGTAAGGGCGTAGGAACTGACGTTGTTACTGATGCTTTAGTGTTGAAGAACATAGCTGCCAATTTACCCACCATTCCCCTTCCCCACCATGTGAGAGACATGTATCGACATCTGGAACTAGCGGACCCATCTTTTGATACTCCAGGAGCAATTGATATCCTTCTTGGTGCTGATGTATATCCAGACGTGTTTGATGGTGGGCGGTACCAGCCTTCGAAGGGAGTTCCTGTAGCGTTGCACAGTATATTTGGTTGGGTTATTATGGGTAAGGTGACTCAGGTTGCAGATACTTCCAGTAGTGGTGTTGTCTCAATGTATGCGTCATCGGATACAGCCCTAACAGATACCATCCGCAAGTTCTGGGAGACCGAGGAGTTACCATCTGTCCAGCATTCCAGCCTAGAAGACACAAAATGTGAGAATCATTTTGTTGAGACTCACTCACGAAACCTCGAAGGAAGATATGTACTGAGACTACCATTTAAGGAGAGAGACCCAGATTTAGGAGATACACGTAGTCATGCAGTTAAGAGGTTACGTCAGTTGGAATCCAGACTACATCACCAACCGGAAGCCTATATCGAATATTGCAAGTTCCTCCGTGAATATGAGCAACTGGGGCACATGCATTGTCTAGATAATGCAACTGGTCAGGAACGTCGTTACTACATCCCTCATCACTATGTGTGCAAGGAATCCAGCTCAACAACAAAGTTACGAGTGGTGTTTGATGCCTCAACTCGCTCCACTTCAGGGAAGTCACTCAATGATGTTTTGATGACTGGACCCAAGCTTCAAAATGACATTGTGGACATAATCACTCACTTCCGTCTTCACCGTGTGGTATTAACTACAGACATCTGCAAAATGTATCGTCAGGTTCTCGTGCATCCAGACGATGCACCATACCAGGTAATTCTGTGGAGGGAGAACCCTGACCAACCAATACGTGAATTCCAACTTGACACTGTCACTTACGGAGTCTCAGCTGCTCCATTTATGGCGATGAGAGCCTTACAGCAACTTGCAATGGAAGAGGGTCCTCTGTATCCGATGGCAGCAAGGGTTGTGATGGATGACGTGTTTGTAGATGACATTGTGACTGGTGCAGCATCAGTCACAGAAGCTCTCGCGTTACAGCAAGAATGAATAAATCTCCTGAAACAAGGTGGTTTTGAACTAAGAAAATGGTCCAGTAATAGTAAGGCAGTTTTGGATGCAGTTCCAGAAGATCACCGGGAGAGTCCACTTAGTTTTCATGGTAGCAATGAAGTTATTAAGGTACTTGGTCTTCAATGGGATTGGAAGGCAGACGTTTTCTCATATCATGTTCAGCATGCCAGTGCAACAGTCACCAAGAGAACCATCCTTTCAGAAATTGCTAGGTTATATGATCCGCTAGGGTGGATTACTCCAGTCATCATTCGAGCCAAAATCTTTCTCCAAAGGCTTTGGTTACTGGGAGTTTCTTGGGACGACACCCCACCACTAGACTTAGTTGCTGATTGGCAGGTTTTCATTGGCCAGTTGGATGTCCTAAGCAAGCTGTCCGTACCTCGTCTTGTTTCTGCACCACAGTCAGAATACCAGCTCCATGGTTTTAGTGATGAATCCAATGAAGGTTACGCAGCTGTTGTGTATTTGCGGACTTCTAGCCACGGTGAAACAAAATCACATTTGCTTCTCGCCAAGTCACGTGTTGCACCACTGAAGACCGTCACACTTCCGCGACTTGAATTGCAGGCTGCACTCTTGCTTATCAAATTGATTGAATCACTGATCACAACACTGTCCGAGCGAATCCATATAAGTTGCATTTATGCATGGTGTGACTCGACCGTAGTGCTTGCTTGGATTAAGATTCCGCCACATCGGCTGAAAACATTTGTGGCGAACAGAGTTTCTCGTATTCAGGAGAGCAAGGTTCCGGTTCACTGGAGACATGTTTCCTCTGCTGAAAATGCTGCAGACTGTGCATCAAGAGGACTCTCACCCAAGGAGCTTCTAACACACCCACTTTGGTGGACTGGGCCAAGTTGGTTGACAGCAGAGGTGGATTTATGGCCCAGTCAAGGATATACCAGTTCAGAGGAAGGTAAAGAGGAGTTGAAGGCAATCACGCTAGTCTCATTGGTTGGTCAGTGTATACCGAACATTCTTAACATCCTTTGTAGGTTTTCGTCCTGGTCACGACTGCAAAGAGTACTTGCGTACGTGTTGAGATTTGCATTAAATTTAAAGGTTTCAAGGGAGTTGCGACACACAGGTCCTCTCACTGTAGCAGAAATTGACGCTGCCAAGAAGGTGTGTTTGAAGCAGCTTCAGCAAGAGAATTTCAAATTAGAGTTTGATTGTTTGGCTGCAGCTCGCGAATGTTCTTCTGGAATTAAAAGACTACAGCCATTCATTGACGCTGATGGGATCATCCGTGTAGGTGGACGCCTGCAGAATTCACATGTAGCCTATGAAATGAAACATCAAGTCCTGCTTCCCAAAAGGAGTTTTGTGACAGAAATGATTATTGACTACTATCATGTCTTACACCTTCATGCTGGCCCCAGTGCCACACATGCTGCAATTCGGTGTGAGTACTGGATAGTGGCAGGTAGAGGAGCTGTCAAGACTAGGATACACGCTTGTGTAAAATGTTACAGATTCAGAGCCACCAATGTGCAGCCATCCATGGGAAATCTTCCACCAAGTCGAGTGCAACAAACAAGACCATTTCTGAATGTGGGTGTTGACTATGGGGGCCCTTTCCAAGTCAGGCTTTCGAATGGTCGAAACAGTCGTTCATCCAAGGCCTACCTGTGCTTATTCATATGCTTAGCAACTAAGGCAGTACACTTGGAAGTTGTTTCATCATTGAGTACCACTGCCTACTTAAATGCCTTTTTCAGATTCGTGGCTAGGCGTGGACTCTGTAAGGCTGTTTTTTCAGATTGTGGAACCAACTTCATAGGGGCACGTCGCTACTTCAATGACCTTCAAAGGTACCTGAGGAACACCTCTAACTGGCATTGTGTGGCAGACACTCTGGCTACTCGTGGGATTCAGTGGAACCTCAATCCTCCATCTGCGCCACATTTTGGAGGCCTGTGGGAGGCAAGCATCAAGTCTGCGAAGTACCATCTCAAGAGAGTCGTTGGCCAGCAGATACTCACGTTTGAAGAGCTGTCGACTTTGTTCACTCAAATTGAAGCTGTCCTCAATTCACGTCCACTCTGTGCCATTTCATCAGATCCAAATGACGTGGAGGCCCTTACGCCAGCACATTTCCTTGTTGGCACTTCTCTGACATCTCCTCCAGCTGCAGACCTCACGGAAATTCAGACCAACAGATTAGACAGATGGCAGCTGGTACAAAGTGCATCACAGCACTTCTGGCAGCGGTGGCACAAGGAATATTTGCACACACTACAACCACGTGGCAAGTGGACCAAAAGCGAAGGTGACCTGCAGGTTGGTGACCTTGTCCTCATCAAAGAAGACCACCTTCCACCCCTGCAGTGGCAACTCGGCCGCGTCGCAACCCTACATCCTGGTCAGGATGGTGTGTCAAGAGTAGCTACTATCAAACAGCAGCATCGAGTGGTGAAGCGGCCAGTGATAAAATTGTGTCGGTTGCCAGTCAACTAAGAACCAGTGTAGTGAAACATAAAAAATGTTATTTTTGGTGGGCGGTATGTTTGGGCATAGTGCTAGAACGTGTGGTGGTTTGGATATTTGAATTTGGCGCCATCGATCGTGAGTGCGCCACTGTGGCGGCCATCTTGTTCAGCAGTGCCATCTGTAAATAGTTTCGTCAGTCTTTTACCGTTTCTCCGCGTTGCTGGGCGTCATGCAGCTAAACTATTAGTTTCAATTCAGTTTTGTGAACACAAGTGATTAAGTGCTTTCAAGAATCTGTTCCGATTGTTTTATGTCTAAAAATTACTCTGAAAACATGTCTTTTAGCCATTTTAACACATCTAGAAATACAGTTTAAAAACTTCATCTGGAAACAAAACTACTCAGCCAGTGCTTAGTTGCTTTTTGTAAACAGTCCCCACTCTGATGTCAGTAGGTTTTCAAATTGCATTGTTTTTCCTGAAGCTCTGCGCACCATATGTATGGCCATGTAGGTGGAGCCTTAGATCAGAAGTGTGTTTTGTGTAATGAGGTTAGGCACATGTTTTAGATTGAACTCTTACATTGCAAGATTCCAATGTCAAGAGTACTGCTCGTACTGGGGGGGGGGGGGGGGGGGGGGTAATTTCAGGAGCTCAGAAAATCGGGAAGACCAGCCCATTATCAATGTTGGACTAATGGAAGGTCAGGATTTTTCATTTTTCCAGGATATTTTTTGGCAATGTGAACATCCTGCAACCAGTAGTCAAGTTGAGGCTATGGGGGATTCAAAATCGAAATGTTGCGGGTAACTAAAGCAGGATCTAGGGAAAAAATTACACAGAGTACTAACTAAATGGAGCACATGTCACAAGGACAAAAAATAACACCAAATTAAAAAAAAACTTAAAATAATTTTAACAGGGTCAACACCAGAATGGAGGATGCAAAACGTAGCACATGTAAAATAGAATAATTTATAGGGTAGAAAACAAATTGTAAGAGTTCAAATCAAAAAGCTGGTTTTGAAACATGTGAAAGTTAGGTTACCTTTGTGAAGGAAAACATTAAATTTGTTAGAATGTACAAGAAAACAAGGGGAAAATATGAGATTTGCAGGTAAATTACAGACAAGTACAGACAGAAGTTTTCAAAAATCACAGTGAGATTAACAAAATTTAGATCAAAGTAAATGAAAACATTTAGATGCATACATGTCAATAAAAGAAACTTATCATGAAGTTGCAGATGCGATGGAGGTCTGGATTGTTGCAGCAAGAATATTGTGTGCAGTATATCCCAGTATAAACATAGGTTAGATGGTGCACTAAGAAGTTTTTAGCTGTAATTAAAAATTGTGTTGGTCTAAAGAGACTAAAAATTGTCAGTCTTAAAAGTTTCTTTCATTCTAGGACAGTTAAATCTGTCTTATGTTGTGTTACATCCAACATTGTAGGATTTTAATTTTTCTTTTTGTTTTAAGTGTAGGAAAACATAAATCAGTAGAAGTCTATGTACCTTTCCTTTTCTATCCAATGCAGGGCCGTCGAGAGCAGGCCGGGGCCCAGGGGATACTAACAGTGGGGGCCCCTTCCATCACTGTTAAAAATACCTAATGTTATCAACGGTGAAAGGAAAATTTTTATTCTCTTATTAAAATACAACATTTAAAATAAGAAATGGCATGTACTTATGTTATTGAAAGTCAGAAAATTATTTATGCTAACATTAATAATTTTAATAAAATTATGGGGTACAAAATAAACTCTGTCAAAGTCTGGTCAAGGAAGTCACTAATTCTACATAAATAATTTACATGAAAAATGGCATGCAAATTAAGTCGAACACAATGAGATAAGCATCAAAAACACCACGAATTCCACATAATTAAATTACATAAAACTTGGAGTACAGTAAATTATACTCGAAAACTAGGCCACAGTAAGATAAGAGATGTTACAAATTTAACAATCATTTAAATGATAGCCTGTAGTCTGCCACAGTCTGATCACATGTC
Organism: Bacillus rossius redtenbacheri; assembly: GCF_032445375.1. Lineage (NCBI taxonomy): Eukaryota > Metazoa > Arthropoda > Insecta > Phasmatodea > Bacillidae > Bacillus > Bacillus rossius. Next base: position 23,914,580 of record NC_086338.1, on the reverse strand, counting down.
TTGCAAATTCCACATAATGTAAATAAATTACTTAAAAAAATATGAGGTAAAAATTATACTGGGCCACAGATAACAGATGTTGAAAATTTAACATTAAAATTTTACATAGGACCTACATAAAAGTACACAGAACAAGTAACAGCACTCTTATCACAGCCTGAACACAGAGTTCCAAATTCAAAATTATTTTAAAGGGGCTTTGCGAGCTTTGCGATTAGCAAATATCTCAATGACCTGATTAAAGTCTAATTTTTTCGCAAAGCCTGCCTTCCACTGCTAATGTTCCTAGGTTGGTCAGACGGTCCTGGCACATTGTAGATCGTAGTACATTCTTGATCCTAGACAGAGTACTGAAAGATCGTTCACCTTGTGCTACAGTCACTGGAAATGTGCAAAATAATCGCAGAGCAACAATAATGTTATGAAATAAACTGTCCAGTTTCATTTCATGCAATTCATTCAGCAAATCAATAGGTGGAAGAATTTTCTGTCCTAGATTGGGAAGATGAATTGCTTTGAGATGTAACAGTTCCTCACATATTTCCTCACTTATGTCCACACTATATTTCTCATAAATTTGCCTTCCACATTCACGAACTTGATCCTGTTCTATCTCAGGACATTTCCACAAGATTCTGAAAATGTTACACAAGTATTTAGCTGCTTCAAAACGCTTCGTCAAATTTCCAATAACAGCATCCAACAGTACATTAAATACTTGCCAGTGAAAATGTTCTTCTGGGTTTGCTTGTTCGAAAGCATCTGCAGAAAGACTCTCATCTGCAAACTGTTTCCTGCACCATTTTCTTTTTGATTGCTCCTTTGATAACTCTGGTAGTATATTTAGACATTCTGCAACACATTTACATTCAGCCCAAATCGAATCAGAGCAGCCAGTATTTTCCTTCAGTATTTGTCATCTCTGAGGGCTTGCAGAAAAAACAGTGAACAACTTCTGTAACACCCCGAAAAATTTTATAACTTCAACACAACTCTCGGCTGCATGAACTCCACACAAATTCAAGCTATGGCATGCACAAGGTGAGAAGATGGCAAGTGGATTTTCCTTCTTAATGTGAGCTTGAGCACCCTTGTAAATGCCACTCATGTTGCTGCCATTATCGTATCCTTGACCACGACAATCACCAATGGGTATACGATGATGAGCTAATGTCTGAATTATTAGATCCGCAATGGAGGCACCAGTCTTTTGGTTGCAATTGACGAAAGCTAAAAATCTCTCGAAGATGACATACTTGTTACTCTCATCACACAAGTAGACATAATGTATTATGAAGACTGTTTGTTCTACATGAGCTGAATCAGGTGTTTATCGACTATGATAGAATAGTACTTCGCAGCTTCTCTCTGTTTTAAAATACAGCCTACAACATGGTTAGCGCAGCACTCAATGAATTCATTTTGAATTTCAACTGACAAATAATGCACCTGAAGTCGTCTATGTTCCATTTGGGATTCCTTTACATTTTTTAAGTGTTCTGAAAGTAATGGATCATAGTGGCTTATCAACTCTAATATTCCCAAAAAGTTTCCATTTCTGGGATCGCCAATCAAATTACTTTCCCCACGAAAAGCTAAGCCACATTCTCCAAGGAATATGATAACATCGAGAAACCTACAGAGTAATTGTTTCCAAACTTCAACTTGAGACTGAATATTGCGCAGTAGTAATTTGTTAACAGTAACTTCTTTACCCAGCTTCATTTCCAAACTGCGCCATTCTACATAGCAGCTTTTGTGATTGATGCTGCTTTCATGCTCTGGAAGTTTGCCATAAAGCCTTTTCCAGTTTTTACAGGGTCCCCAACCAATGGAAGTCGACACAACAGAACAACTTGATGGTGGCAACTTACTAAACAAACTGCAAGGAAAACAGAATAAAGCTTGTTTGGCATCACTCCATACAAGCCAGTCATGTGGCAAAACTTCTCCATTTTTCAATTTGCAGTACAGAATATTGACAGGGAATGCATGGTCTCCTGCGTCAGTAGGCAGTGTCTTAGGGTTTGCTTTCGGCCCTCGCCGAACAGCATCTTCAACATCATTTGAAGAGGGGTTTGTCTTAAGCAGACCAATATCAAAATCCAGCAGTTTTCCCCCACGGATTGGGTCTTCTTTGTTTGTTTGATTTGAAGATGAGTTACCAATTGAATCTATCAAGATGTGGCCATCTGCAAAATCCTCCTGCTCTATGCATCAAATCATGAGAACTGCAGGGTACTTCTTTCTCCAAGTTACCACCATTTGTGTTAGCACTTGTTACAAGGTCGTCACGTGAACTCTCTGTGACACTGCTAAGAGCATTTTCAGTTTTATCAGAGTGTACAGTGGAGATAACGCTGCATGTCATGACATTGTCATCTAACCCATGAGTAATATCATCAGTTTGATTGCTTCTATCATTGACTTTTTCCAAGTTTGATCTGTTGTCCTCCGATTTAGAGCTGTAACTACAAAGCCTGTAATATATCTCTGGCCACGGCTAAAAATCTTGTCCCGAGCAGCCTTTTCTTTTCTTTTCTGTGCCCCAGATTTATGATGGTATTCCATGATAGTTACCACTTAAAAATAATCATACCTAAAAAACAGTTAACTTAATGCTAACACAATTATCAGTTTTAACAGATTTTACTAGGTTGGTTATAGTAAAGGGTTATTTTTTTGCATCTATTTAAAACTTAGATATTTATAGGATTGTGTGATTGTAACCTTTCCCCCACGAAACGAAAGCGAAGGAAAATTTATGAAGTTTCGCGAAAGTGAAACGAAAACGAAAGTTCTTGTTAGATGAATCCAGCCTTTATTTATTGTCACTACCTATATTATAAACATTTTAATACGCAGAGGAAAAGTGCGTAAAATATGAATAAAGTTGACCACTCTGTACATTTCAAAATTGTACATTCAGAAGTAAATATGTACTCTGCTGTTTGATAGCAAAAATGAATCAGGTATTTTTTTTCAAATGTTACATGATTTTGTTACAATGCCACAACGTGAGTACAATACTATTTTTGTCAGCGTCTAACTGAATAGTACCTGGCTATTCACATTGTTGGCCATGTTTGTTTACACTTTATTGCGATTTCACTGAAGAGCAAAAATAAACACGCACACTATTTAAATAGCATGTAAATAAATCTTAATATAAATCTTTTCAAATAGATAGTATATTGTTTGCATTACTTGCATATGTGAATGTGTTTAAAATACACAGAATATTTTTTTTTTCTGAATCAATTAAAAAGAAACGAACTTTGTTAAACTATGAAACATTTGTTTGGATTGAAATATTTCGCTTATTTACGAATTTAGATAACTGAAATTCTATTTGAAATCGAAATTAAAGTGGCGAAATTCGATTTCGAAGTAACTCACCAACCATTCGCACAACCCTAAATTAATTTAATATATAATTGATTGATTGTAGACTGCAGACGTGGTTTAGTGTAAACCGCAGAGACTAATTTTAACATGGAAACAGGCACATGCACAGACGTTAAGAACAACGTTACATGTGCTTAAACTGCAGAGCAGATAACTAGATGCACTTGACTTACCAAGGCCAACTATTGAATTCTTGGAATTGTTCGCACAATCGTAAAAGTCACGTTGCATGAGTTATAATATACTACATTTTGTATAGCACTAACACACTCACACAGCGACCCATGCTACATGCCTACATGTAAATGTAACTTCATTTTATCAGCACCAGGTACTAGCAGTCCAGTAAGTCAAGTGTCGCTGGCTCGCTGCTTGCTAGACAGTACATAATTTACCCGGTTTTTTTTATGGCAAGTAAGCGCTTTTTAAAACCATCACTACGGGAATAATATCCAATAACATTTTTTATAAAGGTCTCAGACAATAACATATGATTGCAGTGCAAAGTATACATACATTTAATAGTCATTTAAATCTACCATCGCCTTTTCAAACGAAAATGTTGAAATACTATGCTCGGGCCTCGGGGCCCCCTGAAGGGAGTCGGGCCCCGGGGATTTTACCCCTGCTTCCCCCCCCTCTCGACGGGCCTGATCCAATGCATTTGTGCTTGGATGAAAGGATGAAGTTTTTGCTCCTTTTTACATTGGACAAGATTATTTTGGTTAGTCACGCCAGGAACAGAATAATTTGGCTAGCGACAATTATGGTTAAGGTGGCCAAGCATTCAGCCCTCACTGTCTTTTACGTACTAGAAAAATAAGTCAGATGAGCATGCTAGGATTACTGTGTCCTTGTTGTGAGATATTGGCTATCAGATTTATTTATTTATTTATGTATTTATTTATTTATTTCATGGTGGCCACTCAGTCACCAAAAATATTCCCTGATTTTTCCCTGATTTTCCTGATTAAAAATTCAAAATTTCCCTGATATTTACAATCACAAAAAAAATACTTTTGATGAAATAACATAATATTATAGAAAGAGATTAATCACATTTTAACACCCTGATGTATTTTCTTCATGATATACATACGGAAGTTCATTAAATAACATAATACATTTTAAATATGTCACTTTACATTATAGTGTCCCTTTCAATGACCTGCAGTCTGTGTTTTGTTTTATGTCGCTTCACAAATAACAAATAAAAATTAATTAAATACACACTAGCATATCTTGTTACAAATTGCAGCAATTTCAAATGCACACTACAGTTTTCATTTATGATAATGAAGCTCTTTCAGCTGGTGTTTTCAGTTCCTCATCTATCAGTTCTACTTATTTTCTTGCTTCATCAATTATTCTTTGTTTCTTGGCAGCAAGCTCTTTTGCAGATATTTCTGCCCTCTTCTTTGCCATTACGCTTTCGTTCTTCGATTCATAATCCTTCTTTTGTTGAGCCATAGCTTCCTTATACCGTGCATGTGAATTACGAGCAGCGTGTATTATGTCCTTGGAAATATTGGACACGAAACTGTCTAAGCCACCAGATGCAACAATTCCATCAGTTGAGCTACTAGGGACTCCTCTTTAAGATTCTTTATTAATGTGTGCAAATTAAAACAGACCGAGATGTCTAACTGAATTTAAGTCTGAAAAGTACTGTATTGTAAATGAAAACTTTACAGAAACAAGCATTTAAAAGCATCATGGAGAATTACGTAACGGAAGTTAAAGACAAAAGTTCTTAAAATGCTTGCTTACCAATGTTATTTCAGTTAAAAAAAAGCTAGCATTCCACTAGTTCTTATATTTTTTTAATCTTCGTGACATGAAAAAGTTATATTTTTACAATGCTGTTTACGTAATGTATTGAAGTGACTCAACTTAAAGATTAAAGCAGTGTTAATGTCATTAATCTTGCTACTCTTTCGTCAGAAATTGTAATCTCCATCATCAGGGTAACAGCCATGGTACAAAGAGTGGGTAGGTATACTTTGTAGGTCAGTGGTGAGGGCATATAGTTGAATACGTAACAATCTAGAGCTACTACACTGCCAAGAACATGGCAGATTAGATTTTGTCCGTTATCACTCCTCGATAATATGCCGCACTGTGCGTTCCATAACGGACGTAAAGTTTGTATCATTTCTGAAAGACATTGGGTTTTCGAAGACAATATATAAATGTGTGTAAGAGGAGAAGACACTATTAACGTGATCACAGGTTATCACATATTGTGATCGTTGGAACGTTATCAACAGCACTCATAAAAATTAGAGTTGAATTTATTTTTTAATTAACTTGCGTAAGCGGTAGTATTTCGTTGGTTTATTTATGTTAGTTCTACCTTTGCATTACAATATCAACGGAATGTTCGTAATTATATATATGTATATATATTTATATATACATACTTATATATACATACTTATATATACATACACACAAACTCATGCCGTTACACAGGGACGATTAAAGGTGAAACGATGTAAACAGCAAAAGTACACAGCGTAGTTCACACGGGCATCTTTCTTGTATAATACCTTCTTATTCACTTTGGCTTGTAGGGAGCGTTTGTTGTGCGAGTGATCACAGAGCATATTAGTGTCTATCATACAAGGACTTGTTTACGAGCTAGTGTAGGACAGTGACAGTTATATTTTTTCTTATATTTATTATACAAGTCGAATGTAAACGAACAGTTAACGAATACACGCAAATGTTGTTATACGAAATAACTTTCGGAGAACAAAGTAATTTGAAAATAATGATGTCTAAGTGGATGAATAAATAAAAATTTTATGAGTAGGGTACACGAGTCTCATACTCCGAGGGCAGACTTGTAACTGGGCGCCCGTTGTCATCTGCATGCCCTGAAGGATGCAGAAGCGACGGAATGAGAAGGGCGGGGGAAACGGGAGATCCCCAGCAACGTCCAAAAGCAAAAAATCTCGGATAGCCTTTCGAAGAAATATTGCCTGTTTTGCATCATGTCGCTAAAATAATGACTTAGTCCTCTTAACTATATTTCCATTTTTGCCTTCATTATGTTCCCTTATGCCTAACCAATTAATATTGAGCGAATAAACTCCAACTGGTTAAAACACAACTTCCAAATATGCATTCGAAATATTTAAGGGTACACATTTTCGTACAAGAAAGTTTGAAGTGTGTACTGACCACTATTTGGTTGGATGCTAGGTTCACCATAGGCTCATTCACGCAATTTAACTACCACATCATTAATTCTACGTTTTGTTACAAATTATTTGTATTATTTGTGTTAGTACAATATCATATTTTTACCACATATATTTACAATTGGGAGGTTTTTGCTAGCAGACTGACTATTTAAATAATGATGTTTTGTTTTCGATTTGCTCTGCAACTAAAACACTAGAAAAAATCAACTGGAATTGACAACAAAAATGCATTTATTTACACACCGAATTTTGGTATGTTACTTTACTACTTTAATTAAGGATGATAAGCTGAGGTCGCGACGAGACCTTTGCATTTTTTTTATCTTTCTTTATCATGTGTTTATTATAACACAGAAATTGAATTACAGTTTATGAAATTTTATGCCCAGAAAATTTGTTTAACGTATTTCGTTTACAACAAGACTGCAGACAATGTCAAACTATGTCAACATATTACAATTCGCGGGTGCGCGGGAATAAGGGGATAAGTCAAATATTGGCAAAAATGGGTTTTTTACGGCATGAAATAAAGAAGAAAAAACTCTACAAAATGGTCCAAATGGGTTAAGTATAGCACCCTTGGGTACTATTTTATGGCACTGAACTTTTGGAGTTACATCACAAACTGACAGTTTTCGTGCGTGAAAAAGGGGATAAGTCATTCACAATGACTTAACCCCTTTTAAACACCAGATCTTCGGTGATATGTAAAGTGTGTGAAAAAGGGGATATGTCATTAACCTTAATAAGTCCTTATTTTATCGCAAAATATTTTTGGTGAATAAAATGATATATCACAAAAATCTGATACAGCACATGACCACTATTAGGTGCTTATTATTCTGACTGTTTCATGCTTCCTTTTTGTCAGGTAGTTTTCACCAATAAAATTTTTCTCACTTTGCTCTGTTTTTATTGTTGGAAATTCTGGGAATTTAGCAAGAATAATATTAATGGGTTTTTCAGTTCTAGACAGCGAAATCTTATAGTTCGGTGACATGTTGGCACATCTTAAACAGGCTGCTATTGTTGTTAGGTTATTTAGATTCAACACCACGATATTGAGACAGTGAAACATGTAATAAAATGAGAGTAAAGTATTAATATTCTTGAAGGCGTGGCAAAATGAACTCCAGAGGGAAGAAGCTCGTGTCGTTAGTATTAGAAAGTGTAAATAAAGGTAAGAATCATGCGTAATATCAGCCCTTAATTTTAATCTGTAGTCTTGTGCATGTTGTATTTGATTTAAACCTGACACAAATGTCACAGAAGTACATTTATGAATAAAGTGATCAATGGATACATATCAATGCAATAATTTTGCTGTTTTAATGATAATATGTGCTGTATAGTTTATTATCTACAGACACAAACACGTTTTTAGGTTATGTATAAATATATATACAAACAATCGGTACTGTATAGTTCGTTCTGCTGGAGATACAATAATGTTTGTACATCAAAGCTAAAATTTTAACCTTACTTTTAAAATTAAAATGCAGGGAATAATGTTAAAAAATAAACAATTTGATAATGGTAGTAACAAAGTCATTCTATATAATAGAACATGCCATTCTATATAAATATAAGTTGATGGAGCATTTGAACATATCTAATTTGTACTTATTTTTCAATAATAATGTATGTGATTCTTATAATGTAAACATGTGTATTGCCTATGCAAATACAGAATGTAATGAGTGTATTACATTCATATTTACAGAACCTGCAAAGATGTTGCTCTGTCTTCTAAGCCAAATGAATCTACTGTCCCTCCAGCATGTCGTGAACTTATTGAAGCATATGTTAATGATTCTGATGACAGTGATCACGACCCAGATTTTCAGCCTGGGTCATCTTCAGATTCCTCAATCGAGTGTTCATCCAAGGTTTATACTCTATGTTCAAAGCATAAAGATCAATATAAAAAGAGATGTAACAGTGAGCATAGGACTGACAGCAGTGAAAAAAAACAAACCAAACTCTACAAAGCCAACGGGATGTACAAAAGTGTATCAGCATATGACTGAACTGCCACAAGAGAAAGGAAACCTAACCTTAATTTCTGAACAATGGAAAGACTGTGCTGACACATTAGACAGTACAACAGAAGAATCGCCAAGTTGTTCAAATAAACGTTTACGCCAACATAGAGGGAAAAAACGTAAATTTAAATCTACTAGACAAGAAAAGGAAGAACGGAAAACGAAAAGAAATAAGGGAGAAGAATATGTAACCGCTAAAGGAAAAATAATACATCCAAGAAGAATGATGCCACTAAACCAGTGCAGAATGAAATGCAATGAACGTATGACGGAAGATCAGCGAAAGTCAATTTTTGGATGTTACTGGGGCTTAGGTAATTATGAAAAAAGAGTGACCTATGTTGCAAGTTTACTACAAATATGTCCAAAGAAGACATCAAGACCAAGATCTAAAGATGCAGACAAATCACATTATCGACAAATTACAATTCAGTACCATTTAATAGTGGATGGCACTAATGTTACAGTGTGCAAAGGATGTTTCCTTAAAACATTGGGAGAAACAAACAAGTTTGTGGAAATTGTGGTAAATAAGAAAGGTGCGGACCAACCCGGATTACCTGCAGAGGATTGTCGTGGAAAGCAAAGTCCCAAAAATAAAATAACTGAAGAAGTGAAACAAGTGGTTACCAATCATCTGCTATCCATACCAAGTTATGAGAGCCATTACACACGACGGTATTCTAGGAAAAAATATCTGCCGCAACACTGGACCTTGGCTGCACTTTATGAAGACTACAAGAAAAAAAATCCAGACAAACAAGTCAACAGAAAGTACTACGAATCACAGTTTCACAATTTAAATCTGTCGATAAAGAGGCAAAATAAAGATACTTGTCAGAAGTGTGAACGACTGAACACATTAATACAATGTTCAGAAGACAAAACTATCCTCAAGCAAGAACTTGAAGAACATCACATTGAAGCTAATGTAGCTTACAATGCCAAAGACAGAGATAAGCAAATATCAAAAGGTAATCCTACACTGAAAACAATAACGTTTGATATGCAGCAATGTCTTCCGACACCCTTAGTGAGCACTTCCATTGCATTCTATAAGCGTCAGTTGTGGACCTTTAATTTCACTGTCCATGATTGCGATGAACACCAAGCTCACTGTTTTGTATGGGATGAATCGATTGCGGGAAGAGGTGCCAATGAAGTAAGTTCTTGTCTCTACAAATATCTTCTCAGTTTGGATCCATGCATCACTCACATAACCATGTACTCTGATACATGTGGGGGTCAAAACAAGAACAGTCATATGTCTGCAATGTGTTTGGTGGCCTTGCAGAACTCCACAACATTAAAGACCATTGACCACAAATTTCTCACTCCAGGACCTACCCACATGGAAAGTGACACTGACCACAGTATCATCGAGAAAAAAAGGGCCAAATTTGCCATTCCCATTCAGCATCCACATGATTGGGCTCAACTCATTCGTCAGTGTGGAAATAAAAAGCCAATGATTGTTTCAGAGCTCACTTCGGAAGAGTTTCTCGACTATGCTGGACTGTTGAAAACTACACTCCAGCTGCGAAAAGAAGATACCGAAGGAAATAAAATGAATTGGCGTCAAGTTAAGTGGCTTCATTATGAGAAGAACATAACAAGACTTTTTTTCAAGACTACTTTGGATGAGGATGCCACATTTCGAGAAGTTTCTTTAGTACGAAGAGGGAAAGCAAGACCTAACCTGACACCACACAAGCGATATGATGGGCCACAGAGTATTTCAGCTGCAAAGAAGAAAGACCTTCTTGACCTGTTGCCCTTTATCAATCCAGCTTTTCATCATTTCTATCAATCGTTAAAAACGAACAACAACCCCGATATCTTTCCGGATTCAATTGAGGAGGATCATGATGTGTGAGATTGTGCAAATATGAAGGAGAGAATTACCTCACTGACACTTGTATTAACATTTTGACAGTTAATGTCCATTCATTATCAATTTTTATTGTGTGCTTTTTTATACAACAGGTAGATGTGGAAACTGTCATGCGATGATAGAATATTATATGTGGTATTCTAAATAATGATTATATGGTTAAATTTCTTAGATAAATAATTATTATTATACAGTGAATACTCAATGTACTTTAACTCAAAAAGGGGTAAGTCAAATTATCAACTGCCCCAAAAGGGATATGTCGAGTGTGTTCACACATTAGCTACATTAATGATACATTAGAAATGTTAGAATTAATATTGTACAGTTCATGTATGTTGTACGTTTCCTTACAATTCTAATCAAATAGTAAATTCAATCAAAAACCCCAAATGATTATTTAATGATCTTGCATACTTGGAAGAACTTTAAATGTTTAATATCTTAATTTAAGTAATTTTGACTTATCCCCTTTTTCCCGCGCACCCGCGAATTGATAACTGGCACGATGGTGTACTCTGAAAAATTACTATTTTAAATTAAAACAATGGCTAAACCTAACATGGTAATTTTCCATTTAAAATAATATGACTAAAACACTAAAATATTGTCAGCATACTTGTTATGTTACTTAACAAATACATCATATTTAATTTATGTAATTTCGTGTTAAATCCATGGAAAACTAATGATAACAATACATTTGGTTCTACAATATGTGATCCAACGAGTTACATCTTTGCTTAACATGTTTCTCCACCAATTTCAGGCCAACCACATATAAGGAAAATTCAGTTTGGTGTTTACAAACAGATTCAGTTAAAATGTTTTCCTTGCGTATTTTCTTTTACAATACAAACTTACAACTATGTACTGAAAGTACTTTCGTCCCCTTCTTTTTCCAAATGCACATTTGTCGATGTTTTAAGATTCCATGGAAAACAAAACAAACGTAAAATTTTAATAATTTATTTTGTTTAATATTATTATTTAAAATAGGATGTAAACAATGCTCCCCCAAAACAGTTTACACATAATTTGCAGAGCTAGACGAATAAACAATTTTACCTTTAGAATGAATTTTTATATTTTATATAGTACGCATTACTTTTAATCCTAATTCTATACGCAACTTTTCACGAAATTTCTTTCACGGCATATTTATTACTACTGACACGATTTACACTGATTGTTATTAGGTAAATTTCAAGTAAATACTACCTTTTGTAGCCGAACCCACGTTGTGAATTATGGGAAATTTTTATATAGTTTTTCGTCTTGTGGTCCATAGACCTCAAATACAATTTGAGGACACAATAACTGCAGAAATTTTTTACCAATCACTTCTAAACTGATAAATAAATTCTGAAAGTGGAAAATCTCGATCAAGTTCGTTAATAGGCAATATCTGACCAAAGTGGTAGAATTAAGAAAGGTTTTTCGAAAACCTGAAAAATCGCTAGAACTCCCATAGTATGAGAAATATCATATTCGTTTGAACGTATTAAAATTTGTACAAGTAATGTAATGAAGTTAGGTCTTAGCTTTTTTTTATATGACCAACCATAACTGCAGGGGGTTGATAAAACAAGGGTTTGAGGACAATAAAAAAATCATAGCTCTCAATGTAGGCACAACTTCGAATCTATGTGATTTTTGTACTATTGTTATGATTTTTATCTAAAACTTTTGTCTAAAACATTTTTGGATTAGACAAACGTTTTCTGAAAGGGGTCAAAAAATAGGAGCGAATTATTAAAAATAATTCATAACGCCCTTAGTAGAAACACTACCAAATCCGTTCAAATTTTTGTTCATCTTTTAATTTTTATCAAAAAATTTAGTCTAAAACATTTTTTTGATTAGACAAACAGTTTCTAAGGGGTTATATAAATAGGGGTTAGTTATAAAAAACCATTACTCCCTTAGAAGAAACACTTTCAAATCAGTTCAAATTTTTTTGTAAAACTTATAATTTTTATCTAAAACTTTTGTCTAAAATTACTTCTTAAGAGACGAGCCAATATTGCAACAGGTTAAAAAAACAGAAGTTGGAGAACGAAAAAAAAATCACAGCAAGGCGACAACTTCGGATCCTTATGATTTTTATATTAATTTAATAATTCTAATCTTAAACTAATGTGTAGAAAAATTTTTGATTACACAAAAAATTGCTGCAAGGGTCTGAAAAAAGTGTGGTATAATAACACACACAGTTCCCTTCTTAGGCATACCATAAAATCCGTTCAAACTGTGTTTAAATCTTATAATATTCATCCAAAACATTTTGTCAAGAACATTCTTGATAATACAAACCATTGCTGCAAGGGATTTTGAAAACTTTGGAATGGAATATGAGAATAATTAAAAGCTCATTATCATGTACTCTATGGAATTAAGTTTTGGTTTTGTTTACATTTTTAGTATTGCAAATATTTTCTTAAGTAAATTTTATGTTACAAATCATTACTGCGTGAGGTGGGAATAAAAATGATAGAAATCTAAAAATGTTATTACTTTTTTAACAAATATTTTTATAAAAATGTTATAAAACATTTTTTAAAACGTTAAGCTGAAATAATTGTTGATAAAAAGAACAATAAAAACCGAAGTTGGGATTATAAAAAACAATAACCATAATAAGTATCAATTTAATTGAATTTTATTTTTATTACCTTTTTTTTAATATTACCTTAAACCTTTGTCCAAAGGATATTTTTGTATGACCACGTATTAGTGGCAAAGATGAAAAATAGTGTTTGAAGGTTGAAAACAATTACATAACTACTTAGTAGGTACAATATTAAAGAAATGGCACGCCAAGAAGCACTGAGGATGGGAATTTATAATTTCCAAGCATCAAATGCTTGGCCATTAAACAAGTGTATTCTATGTCCTTTTTTATGTTTAATTCCTCATATCGTATTAAACCGTCAGAATGACAGTTCTAGCCATTTATGTGAAGCTTTATGATGACTAGAAATATATAGTGCAAAACCTCCAATTAACAAACCCAATTACAACAAACACAACAAATTTTGGTTCGTTGAGATTTGTTAAATAGAGGTTTCACTGTATTCATTGTTGGAAATTCGAATATTCGTACAGGTCACTATCCAAGTTTTAAGATTAAAAAAAAAAGTCAACAAAAATATTACGAGATGGTAAAATTTTTCTTGAATTTGTATACATATGTCCAAAAACTTCTTATTGCTTGTATAGTGATACCAGTGAGAAAATACAACCACCTTAAAAAAAATTTGTAGAAGTTTTTATTTTCATTATTATTCAATTTAATAGAAAATATTTCACAGTAAGCAAATTATATTACACAGTGATATTATATACATAATATATAATTATTTTGAATCAGCACTTTGTTGTGATAATAAATATTTATACCAAATGATTTTTAAACTAACAAAAGTTATAAACAATCAAATGTAGTTGAAAAATTGATTTTATTCAACTCATCTGGAGAAAAATGGATTTTTGCAAAATAATTTAGGAAATAGGCATGTCATTTTTCCATGGTGTGAAAATAAGGGAAGGTTAATAATTATATCTCCAAATACACTGAAATGGAAAATAAGAAATTGGCACACATCTCTTGTGTCAGAGTGTATGTTAAAGAGGGGTGTGGGTGGGGTCTGCAGTGATTTGTGTTGGTTCCTGTTGCAGGATCTGCGAGTCACTTTCCTCAACTCTGCGATGTCACAGTCACAATATGCTCAGGCAACTGTGTGCTAACCCACGCGTGTGTGTGTTGTTATGAGCCCAGTACTCATGTGTCCCTTGCATTGTTTACTCTTGCCCATAAAAATAAATTAACTTCTATACTCACCTGGCTGTTAGACAATGCTTGCTTACATTCTGGCTCAAACAAGGCTTAGTGCTTCAACACATTAATGACAAGATTGTTTGCCAAGCTCTTCACCCAGTTTCTATGATACGTAACAACCCTGCTGTGAATCAACTGCAAAGACACCATGTAACTACAGCAGCATGATACCTAGATCTTATATACTTTAACTCAAATGTGTGCATACTCTTAACAATTTTATGGTTTACATATTTCCTTAGGTTTATTCCCCACTAGCCACCAGCTCACAGTTCCCCATATCTGGACCAAATGAAGGGTGCAGGGGAAAATCCAACAGAGTCCAAAAAAGTTAAAATTGAGGTTATGATTGTAATGCAGTGCTGTCATGCTTTATTGTAACATTGCAAGTTGATAAAATGGAAAAAACGATGCAGTCTAAAGGTATTGCAGCTTTTATTTTTATAGTGCAGGGGAAAAACCAACAGAGTCCATCTGAAACAGGGGAATAACCAACACAGTCCTAGTTCTGACTTATGTTATTCTTGTAGGGTATTGCACTGCTGTGTGTTATATTATCTTTGGCCCAGACGGTTTTTATTGTCTTATGTTGTTTGTGTGTTTGTGTTTATTGATGCAGATTGTATTGTGTTATACCAGTTATAAAAGATTCTTACAATCAATGTTTCATGGTGAATGAAATAATTCTTCAATTTCTGTAGTAACTTGTGTGCAAACAATGATTGACGACGAATTTCAATTACTTGAAAGTGAAGTGAGTGATGTACATGCACGTGCAGACCTGCCAACCCTCCCGCTTTAGGCGGGAGACTCCCGATTTTATACCCTTTCTCCCGCCCTCCCGATTTGTCATTCAAATCTCCCGATTTTTGGTTCTGTTTATCTTGAAGTTTCTAATGCAATAAATTTATAGAATTAATGTTTGTACCATTATTCCGTACAATCGTATAGTAACTACGGTTCGTACCATAACGTATGGTTATTTTAATAACCTAAATGCCCACAATTGTCGGCTAAAACGCTTGGTGAAGCGTACATCTAAGAAAGAAACGTAGTTATTTACGATAATTATGGAAGCTGTTTTGGTACGCGTTCGTCATTGGTGTTTATTAGCCAACCAGAAAAAGGTTTCATTTGTTTTCCAAGATGGCGTGTGTTAACATTGTAAACTGTATTTTCGGTGGTGTTGGTTTGAAATAAAGACGGAGTGGATTACTGAGTTTATGATACCACTGTTTACATTCGTGCGCAAATTCGCTTCGGTTTGTCAGCCGGCTATGTGTGAATTGTTTGTTCGTCCCCGAACAAATTCGCCTTTGTTCGCGTCTGCTCACAGACGAAGTGTAGAGGTAGCATTATAGTAGTCTTCGAATTTATTCAACGGTGTATTCATAAAAATATTATTTTGTGGAAGCAGTTGCGTGATGAGTATTTTGTATGCGTTGTTTAGTTGTAGGCCTACTCCGCAATATGGATTTAATAGAAATGGCGCTAAGTAAGCCTACAGTGAAGTATCTTGCTGTGCATAAGAAGACATTTAGTGACGAATTTCCGTGTATTTTGCAATCGAGGAAAGGTGAACATGCTGCATTTTGTTCTTTGTGTTGTGATTTTTTCGTCTCGCATGCCGGAAAGGGCGACATTGTGAAGCATATAAATACGAAGAAACATGCCGTCAATGCTATGGCATCAAATCAGAAACTAGACGTTTTTCGTGACACAAGTCGGAAAGAAGATAGTGTGACAAAAGCAGAGTGTTTGTTAAAGTATTTTATTTTAGAACACAATTTGCCCATTGCTTGTGCTAATCATGCTGGTTTACTCTTAAAAAAAATTCAAAATTTACAAAATAAACAAAATTCACCCCTCCCCCCCACCACTAAAAAACCTCCCGCTTTTTGACTGGCCAAAGTTGGCAGGTATGAACGTGATGAAACAACAACGAAAAAACGCAAGAAATTTGGTCGCCTCAAAGATGTTACCAAGCAGCTGCGGGCAACGACATTTGAAACTGGAGTTGACTGTCAGTGTAAACGGTTTGAATGTTTTCAGAATATTTCTTTGGCTGAACGAAATGAATTAATAAGAACATTTAACAACATTGGACATGAAGGTGGTACTAATGCACAGAACAGTTATCTCTCAGGCCTTATTTCAACACATCCTGTGGCACGGCGAAGACCAAGGAAGAATGTAGAAGATGCTAGGTTAAATGATAGTTCCTATAGCTACAAAGTTCGTGTGGTAAGGAGTGGCTGTACAGTAGAAGTACCAGTATGCTTTAAAGGGTTCCAGTCACTGTTTGGAATTAAACCCTCCCGGTTACACACAATCAAAACATCTTTGAGAACAACAGGCACGTCACCTATTGATGGACGAGGCAAACACGCTAATCGCCCTCATAAGCTCACTGAACAGACCCGTGAAGCTGTGATGAAGTTTTTTGGTAGTTTAAAGGGACGTAAAGCACACTACAGCTTGAAAGACTCTCAAAAAGTGTATCTTCCAGAGGAATTGAATGTCAAAAAACTTCTTGGGCTATTTTTGACTAAACATCTCAATATTGAGATCTCTTATGAAACATTCCGAAAAATTTTCGTGTCTGAGTTCAACATTGCTTTCGGCTATCCTCGAACCGAAACATGCTGTTGGTGTGATGAACATAAAGCCAAACTCACCGATACCGCTAGAAAAATTGCCAGTGCTACAAGTAATGAGGATCTAGTGAAGTTGCAGGAGGATCATAGGAGGCTAGAAGATGAGAGAACACTTCACCTCAAGAAAGCTGACTGGTTCTACAAAAAGAAAAGAAGTGCCAAAAAGGAAGCTATGTAGTCTCCAACTGTTGAGGCCATTGCTATTGATTTCGGGGCAAATCTTCCTACGCCAAACATAACCTCAAGTGAGGTGTACTTTAGAAGACAGCTTGCGTTTTACATCTTCAATGTACATGTTTTATCAAGTGGCTCCTCAATCATGTATACCTATGACCAGACAGTGGCAAAAAAGGGGTCAGATGATGTTTGCTCAATGCTGTATCATTTTTTCTACACCTATCTGGACACTGGCATTCAAAAGCTTCATATCTTCGCCGACTCATGTGCAGGACAAAACAAAAATCATAATATCATTCAGTTCCTGCACTATGTAACTACAGAATTAAGGCGTTTTGAGATGGTTACTGTTACATACCCGGTGCGTGGCCATTCTTTCATGGAACCTGATAAAAATATGGGTTTAATCCCTAAGCATGCAAAGGCTGAAACTCCTAATGCCTGGAGAGAAGTTATCGAAGGGGCCAGAGCCAAGCCGAATCCGTTTGTTGTTGTATCATGTGGCCAACCAATGTTCAAAGCCTGGGGTGGATTTCTTTCTTCAAAATTGTACAAGAAGAAGCTTCCTTTTGCTATAAGGCCAGTAAAACAGCTAAGATTCGTTCAATCAGATCCAAAAACCGTAGATCACAGAGAAATGAACAATGGAGTGTTCTTCTCTGCACTTGTAAAGGATCAATTGAAGAAGCGGCAGAAAAAATCCACACTGTCAAATCTTCAAGAACCTGCCCAGCTCTACCTTGCACCTATTCCTCTGCCCAATGAGAAGTGTCGAGACCTGGAAATCCTGTCAAAGTTCTGTGAAGATGAGGGATCCAAGGAATACTACAGACAACTTCTTGCTATTCATCAGCACAGCCATGATAATGACATCCCTGATGAGGAAAGTGATATCGAGATATGTGCTGATAATTTCAATTTTATAAAGATATCTGTGGAAAGATACTGTCACACAATTAAATAGAAAAGCATATTTTTTTTGCTATCAGAATTTTATATCTTATATTGTTTAATGTTAGTTGAACATAAAAATAAACCATTGACCTCAAATAATTTATTTATTTAATATATTCATGGTTACTTCAGTCATACAGCCATACAGGTAAATTAAGTTGATTACACTAGGAAGTAGAGATGGATCAAGATTAAAATGTAATCAGTCTCTACTTTATTGTACCGATGGGATATAACAATGCAGTATTTACTTTAAAACTTGTTAAATCTTTGACATTTGCAACAATTTACATTATCAAAATCATTATATTGTAATTACGTATACATTTAAAAAGTAATGCACACCATAGAAGTAAACAACTGTACTTATGTCGCAATTGTGTTGCGTCAGTTCCCTTTGAAGAAATAATATGTTATATGAAAACATAGAAAATATTTTTAGGAAAAGTACTTAGTCTGAAAATAATATACTTATAAAAATATTAGCTAGAAAACACTAGAGGTGGAATCACAGTGGCAAAAGATATTAATTTTTGTACACAGACTAAAGGTGTCCTACTGTAGATTGTTAATATTGAGACCAGGTGATTAAATAAAAGAAAATTATATTTGGTTTATCTTGCCTTAAATTTGGTACCTAGTATTTAATTTTATAAAAGCAAAGAAAAACATATTCAGTTTTCGAAAGGGAAGGCTAGCCAGCTTCAAAGATCCTTAAAAATCTTTTACCTTTTTTTATAACTTAGTTTTATAACAATTTTACTCTGTATCTTTTTGGCATTCTTCATGGTAATTTTTAAAGATGTCAAAGCATTGATAGTTTATTTATTCTGATGGTCATGTTGATTATCACCTCAATTCCGATTCTGGATCATGGGTTTGCAAAATTTTCAGTTTAAAGTATTTCGTGTGTTGTGTGATAGCTGAAGAAGTTAACTTATTGTCTTAGAGGTAAAAAAAACAAACAAAATTACTTCATAATATTATTTTGGTACATACTGCTATATTTCAGCACTGTGACCATGTCTAAATTAACAGTTTTGTTTTTCAAGAAGACTAGCATTTTGACTTATCAGGGTCCAAACAATTTAATTTTTTGTCTGCAATGATTACTGTTTAGTAATGATTACTGTTTAGTACTGTACTGTTTAGTAAGAAAGTCATTTAATATAAAATAATATGTGCAGTACTATATCTGGTTTATTTCAGAAGTGGTGCTTTAGCACTAGCATGTAAATTAACTGTGAAAGTCAAACACATAATGAAGTGTGAAAAGTGTTTTCAAACAAAAAAAATAGTTAAGTACCTGCAAAATCAGAGAAGCTTCGCTGAGAAAACATTAAACAAACACGAGAGAAAAATTTAATCATGGAAACTGTATCAACATTAGTGACAAAGAATTCCTGTTGCAGAAATGCAGCTGATTCTGCCGCCACAGTGAACCTGCTTACACCAAGTGCACAAACAGACAACCCTAACACATCCCCGGCTGCTCATGGTTCCAGAATCCTAGGGATTTACTGCAATATAGATATCCCGGTGGTCCAGTTGCAAGAATTGAAATCCCACTTCTGTAACTTTCAAGTCATGCTGGCAAGAAAACAAACAACTTTCTTCCCAAAATCAAAATATCAGCATGTGGCTTTGCTAGAACACCTTATTGCTTCCAAAAGCAGAACCCTACACCCGGCCCTTCCCAAGAAACTAGAACTGGCAATGCTGCAACAGGTCAGCTATCTAGCCAGGTGACCATCAGTGGGCTCGAACCTCCCCCCCCCCCCTCCTTCCCATCCTGCTCCATAGTTTCATGAGCTGCATGCATCATGCGGCCCACCCCTCCCACCCAGCCCTCTGGAGGAATGGCTGGCAGGACATAAAATCAGCTCTCCTCTCTCCTTCCTCGCGGAGTGTGAGATTTGTTTAATCTAATCAAGTACTTTGTGCCGCTGATTTACGCCACCGGTTCCCGGTTGTGACAGGCCACTGACCCCATGCAAAATATGGGAATTCTCTTGGAAACAGTGTGTGCTGACTTTAATGGTGGTACACCTTAGACTAGCTACCTGAAATA
Organism: Bacillus rossius redtenbacheri; assembly: GCF_032445375.1. Taxonomy (NCBI): domain Eukaryota; kingdom Metazoa; phylum Arthropoda; class Insecta; order Phasmatodea; family Bacillidae; genus Bacillus; species Bacillus rossius. The sequence continues at coordinate 23,894,321 of NC_086338.1, read as the reverse complement.
TTTTACAGTATTCCAGGATATTAAGTACACAGATGCAATTGGCCTGACAGGGCTGGAGGTGGGGTAGCAATCCTCGTGTGCGACCACCTGACACCAGACTTGTGGCCTTAACCCCCCCTCGACCTCACAGAAACAGTAGCTATCACCCTGGCGGGAACAGGCATCTCCCCATGCATGATCTAGAACAATTTGCAATAATGGGAGACGACTTCAATGCTTCGCACCCGCAATGGGCCTGCCCTATGACAAACAGGCACGGGTCTCTTTTGTGGCACTACACCAAAACAATTTATAAATTTTTCACTCAATAAACCCAACATATTACCTAGATGCCTGAAACAAAATACGTAGACTTCTTTATATTAGACTGTACTATAAACTATACTGTATACTATATATTAGACTATACAAAATACTAGACTTCTTTATTGGCTCAACAAACATAGACATCCGCAATGTGCAGGTGCACAACATGGGCACGTCAGACCACTCGTGTGCTGGAATGTAACCCCATCCACCAGGAGTCGAAGCCACGACCCAATTTCTCCAGAGATGACTAGCCCCTCTTTAGGACTGTTGTAAACAAGGGAATTGACCTGTCTACCCAATTCCCAAATAAAGAAATCCAGTGAAGCCGCCATCCCCCTCAAGCAACCACGAGCTGAGAAAGCGCGGCTTCTTGTGCACCTAGCATCTTTGTTTAGTGTCAGAAACCAGGCTAGGCGTTGATGGCAAAACACCCGCCTCCCTGTTTACGACGCCCTCTACTCTCTGCCTCTGCAGAGCCTACAGGAGGAAATTTAAGGAGTCCCAAACTAACTCGGACATTGCCAAACTCAGAGCCATCACACACAACAGTGACCAAATCTGGACGTGTGTGAGAATGCCCGGTCTACCTCCGCCTTGACATTAAAGGAATCCCAAGGCTACAAGCAGTGAAGTAACTAGGAGTCACCTTAGACAGGTGTCTTACTTATTCTGACCACCTGGAACTCGTGTGCGGTAGGCTAGAGCAGTACTTTTCACGTACTAGCTGAAGTGATTTCACCAGTGTCATCTCTTGACCCTGCCACTAGGTAACTCCTCCTGCATATGTACATTATCTCAATTATGACATAAGCAGCTCCGAAATGGTGCCATGCCAAGGGGAGACAACTCAAGCTTGTGTTTTTCCTGCATCACCACTTAGTGTTTGGCTGGAACCGACCGCGAAACACAGTGACAGGTACGTCTCTGTGATGCAGAGATTCCACCCATAGCGAATATAATCATGCAACAAGTTGCGAAGTTTAAGCGAACTCTGCTAGGTCATTGAAAGCCCCACATAAGGGTGCTAGGAGACAAAATAAAAAACTGCCATGTACCTCCATTCACAACGTACCACCTTCAGGACCACCCTCGTCGACCCAGACGATAGTGCGTTGACCCCATGCCGTGAATAAAGAGGTGAAACCACCGTGATGCTTGGCTAATGCAACCCACACACTGCAGCAAGAAATGCACCCTTCCTCCACCTCACTCCCGGGCCCTGTGAAAAAGCGGTAACTGCCCCAGTGTGTAAAATCTTGTATGAGAAGTCAGTGCCTCGGGAAGCAGGAGAACCCTGCCCCACCTCTTCCCCCCACCCTCCACCAGGGGCCAGACACCACTTCCAGAGCGATAGTAGTTGGAACATGTGACTATGTCTAAGGCGCTATAATATGGCCCGCCACCCCTCCTCCCCCTCAGTGAACGACACGTCTGTACAGCACTCTCGTCTATTCCTTCGCTGTGCAGACACAGTCATGACTCAAGGCGGCCGTGAGAGGATGCTGTAATCGTAGCCCACCCCAATCCCCCCCCTCCTGCTTCCTTGGCGAGCAATACGTAGCGGGTACCACAGAAAGTCCAGTTGGCAAGAGCTTTGAGCACGCAACAGCCGTAGTGCCACAGACGGTGCTGCTACAGTGGTCCCCTGCTGAACTACTTGCAGCAGACTGCTGTCCCCGGAGTACCCAAATGAAAGTGCCAAAATGAGGCCATCCATACATGGAAAGTACCATAATTAGGTCATCCATCCTGCCATCTTAAATGCACCCCAATAATGCACTAGGTCAGATGCACTCTCGAAATAGCTCACTTTGCTCCCCATAAAATGTGGGTTTTTTCGGGGCTCTCCCCTCCCGTTTCCCACTTGTGCCCCCCCTTAAGCACTAATGATGCCCCAGAGCAAACTCTATTTGGCAAACAAAAAGGTGTCCAAACATAATGCTTCCTGAGCTAAAGGTTACTGAACTCATCAATATGCCTATTTGTCCATCTCTACTTGAAAGCTTGACGGCCGTCACAATTCTTTGGGTAATTTTCGTTCATTTCATTACTAACAGGGCCTTGAAGAAGGATTTCATCTTTTGTTGCAGAGACAATAATAAGCGGCCATTTTGAAGTATATATTTTTTTCTTTCTAAAAGATAACGATTTATCTGATACAACTTCTTCTGTAATATTTTGAGAGGCAGACAAGGTTCAAGGAACAGCTAAATCTTCTTGAAAATGGTGCTCTGTATCTTCATGATCAGAACTTTTTTTAAGCGGGTCTTCTTCTATTGCTTGTTGATATTGAAGTTCTGGTGATGAAGGGTCAGATAACTTTCCGACTCTCAAAAATTTTTATAGCAAATTTGCAGATTTTTCAGTTTCGGCTTGCTTTATCCGTGTTCTTCTTAGTTTTGTGCACCAGAAAATTTTTGAAGGCGGTGACATGTTTTTTAATCTGTAAAAGACATATTTAACCATTTATCGTTACATGATATCAGGGATATAGAATAGGACATACTGTCAGTTAGGGTGAAGGTGACCATATTTCATCTTCATAATGAATTTTTGTTAACAGATTTTAATATGTTTATTTATCTAACTATGTACGGGTGTACATATATATATGCTTGAATTCTGAATTGCGGTAATTAAAAAAAATTTACTAATATTTAAATTATGTTTTTAATTTTTTGACGTGACAACGTCTAATGAATCGAACGCCGGCTGCACACACGAAAAAGTGTCCCATTATGCACATTTTCCCGTTTCGCTGTGTCCCATTACGCTCATTTTATATTGCTCTTTGCTAACCTGAACCACCTAGCATTGCGACCGAGTCCGTGGCGTAATTCTGTTTTCATGCATTTCAATGTAACATTTTCATTGCTCTTTGCCAACCCGTTCCTCCTAGCATTGCTGCAGAGTCCGTGGCGCAAATATATTATTTTTGACTGCATCTTGGTGTTGGGTAAGCCATTTTTCTTCACATCATCCTTGAAACACTCCCATTTGTTTCCTACTTTTCCTAGTATCATCATCATATCCTTAACAGAATAACACAGATTGGAAGAAGTTAAATAGCAAACATGTATAAAAGTTATAGTTAAAATAATCTCTTTGTTAAAGTAATAAACATAATTGAATTAATGAGTGCAAATAAAAGTAAATTTATCAATTAAATTGTAGATTTCATTTCACTCCTTTTTTGTATCCATACAAAATAGTGATAATTCAATAAAAATGATTCAATTTTATTCATAAAAGTATGCAATCATTTCATCAATGTTTGTTATGAGGTCACGTTAAACTATCGTCCGTAAACCGACTTTACAGACAACCAATTTTTTATGTAATTGATCATGTTCACCCCCCAGTGGGGTGAAAGTGACCATTAGGTTTATTTTCATTGTAATATTCATCTTGCTAGTGGTAGGGTTGAGGACTCTCCCTAGTAGCATTTGAAAATTTTTCACCCACGAGAAGAAACTACAAAAATTGTGGGTATGAGTTTTAATTTTAATTTTTGCGTTTCTAAATATGAAATAAAAAATCATCAAATGTCCAACTTTGAGTCACTGTTGTGCTGTTTGGGAGAATGAAAGAAAGTAAGCTTACAGACAGAAAGATAATGTTATTCTGAAGACATTGGTGTCATAAAAACCTATAGTCATCGCTTTAAATTTCGAGATTTCTTATGAAAATTTTGGTGTATTTCCAACCGTCTCGTGCTGCAGCTTGACGGAGCCAGCTGAAACCCAGGGCGGGTAGAAAGTGGTGGGAGAACACGGGCTCGGAGGAGAGGCAGATTACTTGTGCGTGGAGATGAAGATAACGGCCAAGGAAACGATACCCTTGTGACTGAAAGGAATTCTCACTTCCTATCCACAGATGCCAAGATAATTTCTTTTAACCAGTCTGCCTCAATGTTGGAGACATGATTTTTTTTAAGTTATTTCATCAAGGGCAATTGTGACATATTGTACCCTTAATGTATCATTCAACATTACTGTTGGTGAAAGGCTAGCAGCTCCTTTTACCATACTCTTACGTAATGGATGGAGACTTTGGTCCAGTCAATTTCATGTACATTTCAAGTAAAAAGCTTCTACAATCTCTTCTAAATAGTTGCACATCGAGTTCTTTTACATTCTTACAACTGTTTTTCACACCCAATCCTATGTCCACGTTTTGTGTAGATGACAATTTATTTTTCACATCAATTGCAAGTAGCTGTTTTGTGTTCTTCACAGAACTCATTACATCCCTTTTCACAAACCGGCTTGCAATGCTGCATGCCACTGAATACAGTTCTAAATACAGAAATGGCAACATTGGACTGTCACTCTGGAAGCTTATCAAGTATGGCTCAACTTCTTTTACCACTGATTGCAAGAAAAAAAGTTTTGCTTCAAGAAAACTGTCTTTAAGAAAATCTTCAAAAACACTGAAGTTCTTTGTTTATGGTCGTTTGGGCTGAACAAAAGCTACATATTTTTTCAAATGTGGGATCATCTTTAAAGCCCTTTCAATGACTTTCGAGTTTTCCACCCATCTGATGGAACACATTTTCAGAGGGAACTCGGTGGACCCACTTGACTTAGTGTAGTCTGCTCTTCTGGATGGAAATCTTTAAAAAGGTAGTATAGTGCACACAGGAAATTATTTATTTGCCACTCACATTTATTGTGGCCTGTCTTGTAAGCCCCATGAACTGTGTGAAGAGAGCAAGTTCCAACATCAATCAGTTTCTTATCTTCGTTGTCTGCAGATTTTTCCATCATGTAGAAGTTTTTCAGAAACTTGAGGTTCACATTTGGCCCATCTAGGGCTATCTGCAAAACATTTTTCAGAGGCAATCCCAAGTCATGCATTCCTGAAGTGAAAGACTCAAGAAGATCAGCTGCAGTGGCATGCCCTAGAAACACTGAGTTCAGGTAGCGAGTTGAAACCATGTTTAAACTAGGGTCCCAGTAACGAACAATTATATCCATCTGTCCTTTTTGCGCAATACGATTCAGACTCTCGTCCAGCGAAACTGCAAAAAATTTACACTTCTGTAAAGTATTGGCAAGTTTTTCTTGAAAAAAAGGGCCAAGGCCAAAGGTTGTCACATAACCAATTTTATCCTTCTGCATTTTGAATTTCTTTGCTATAACACTGTCGGGGAACATTATGGGGAACAAATCACTAGTAGCACATGCACCTCTGTCAGATGTGTGTGTCATTACGTTATTAAGTGACCACAATATTTCTGCTTTCCACACATTCTCATCAACACAATATTTATTTAAAGAACCTGGGAAATGTTGTGACTTTGAATTTGAAGGAGTTGCACATTCAGTAAATGATTTATCAATAGAAGTCACGGTTCTTGAACTACCCAAATGTGTGAGCTAGTCAACCTTCAAAAAACTTAGTGTTGATTGTTTGCTTTGTAGTTTGGCAGAAGACAGCTCCAGATGTTTTTTTCCTGCTTCATGAACCTTCACAGATGACAAACCACTGTTACTTAGATCAAACTTCGATTTACAGAGTGTGCAAAATGCCTTGTACTTGTCATCTTTAACAGGACGCAACCACTTGGAAAACCTATCATTTTCATCTAAGAGCCAATATTCTTTAAAAGAACATTTAGCAGGCATTTTCTTTTAATATACAAAGTTAACAAATGAAGGTTAGTTTGAAACTTCATTAAATAAAATTAATTAGATCTGCTTTCCCACATGCCAATTTTTCGTTGCACTTTAAGCGCTAAAACACGTAAAAATTTGTTGGCAAACATTTTCAGCACATTATGTATATCATAGAAAATATTACAACAACATTCCGTGGCACTTTAATCTCTTCGACAATGATTTCAGTTGGAAAATAAAATGTGGCGGCAATTAAGCGATTTTGTGTTTTGTAATTTGTAAACATAGTCGTTAACAAAACCAAAACACGAAAATACATCACACATTTTGTGCACAAATTTTTGGCTTTCTTTTATCCTAGCCAAACATAAATTTACGTTTCGTACACACCAAACGTCTTATGGCGAAAATGGCGGGACTAGCCTAGTTAAACACGGGAAAATGTATTGTGTGGGAACATTTTAACCGATGATTTTCCTGAAAATGCAAGCTGCCAATAGCACAAAAAAATATGGTAAATACAAGATCAGTGCACAAGAAATACACATTAGCCTTTTAATTAATTTTTTCGTGACCTTTACCAAAATATACTTAAAAATGGTGACTTTTTCGGGACTTTCGTGACCTTTTACAACATTCGTGACTTTCGTGACCTAGTAGACACCCTGTAACTAGACCGACGATATTCTTTAAATATATTAGTTTGACCCCAAAATGTTGTGTTTCTTTAAAATGCAGAGATATCTTTAAGCTTACAACAATAGAAAATATCTAATGAAATAAAGTATTTAAAGTGTTCAAACAACACATTGAAGAACTATAAATGTAAGAAAAACCAATTGAACAGGAGAAAACGAGACGTCGCTTGAAGCTTAGTGAACCACGCAAGAAAAAGAGAGCAACTGCTTTAATCGCGTATAATAAAAATAGGAAAAAAAATAATAAAAATTACTCATATTTGTTAGTGAGAAAGTAAACTTAGCAAAATAATTTTTTTTTTTTCGTGAAAACTGTAACCAAGTGGTGCAATTTTTCTTGTTCCCTCCAATTACGAATTTGATTTCCCCCTCAGTAAAGTGGTATTTGTAACTTCTACTTCAAGACTAACAAGGTTTAGACTCGTGTGTAAGTTATGTTAATTTATTTGTAAACCATTCCCTGGAAAATATTTTCCAATATGAAACTAGTAAAAATTGATGCATTTAAAATTTATTTTTTATTTTTTTTTACTTATAGAAAATTGCAGAGACTGGAGAAAGTTGTTGCTGCAGCATCAACAGCCATTCTACATAAGGCTGCTAATTCAGAGATTTACATAAGTAGTACACTAAATATCAACTACAGCCATGGAAATGAGTGATTTATAATGATATTTTAATACTACTTTTTATTTAAAGAATGAATATTTAAACAATCGAGCTGGGTGGCTACTTTTTAGGTTAAATTAAAACCTACGTACTGCAGCACGCATATTAGGTCAGCGTACCACAATCTCATTGGTTACTTGTGCCAAACTTGCGAAATTCATATGAACCAGATAAATTTATCACATTTAAAGTTTATGGTGATATTGTCCTCATTTGGTAAGGAATTGTTAATTGTTTAGAAAAATAATGGTTGTGTTTCGCAGAAACACTAAGTATGTGAGCTTGAAGAGGCTCAATAAATATCTTAACAATTGTGAAAATAGCATTTTTTGCATAGCATGGTTTTTAACATTTATTTATAACATTGTTTTTATATACTTAATTTTATACAAATGTTGATTTTGATTTTGGTAGTGATTTGAGGAAAGTTCTTATGCACAACATACATAAGGAAATGGCGAATACCAACTAACAGAATTTTATTCACGTGCGAAAACATTGATTATGATTTTGGACCAAACATTTTATCAAATTGTCACTCTGCCGGATAACCTGACAGTATTAGTTTAGTATTTATTATTTTTAACCAGGCCATATTGCAATGTGAACGTTTGCCATTCTTATACCAGTGTAGAAACGGATTATTTCTAACTGAAGTTTAATTTTTTCTGGGACGAACAAAAAAAGAGACAAATATTGTTCTGTGAAAACAAAAGATGTGGTGAAAGATTCATTCTTAGAATTTCAATTGGTATCCACTTCAGAACACTATATCAGCCACGAGAGTGAAGCAGCAGAAGAAACTCCAACAATTAGGGAAAATAGCCACTCCAATTTAGAATGAAGTATAATCTTCTGTGAGCAAAAAAATAAGAAACTTTATCCAGATCTGGATGTTAAACTAAGCCAGTGTATACTTACTACCTTGCTTATACTCTATTGTAGATAAAATTCTAATTTTTTAAAAGATGTTTGACTAACGTTTTTACACTGAGCTGAATGCCGTAAATTAATACATAAAACATACTTTCCGTATGATACTAGACCAGCTAGTGAAGAAACCAAAATTGTTTTAATGATTTGTATAGTAAATCCAGCAATAGCAGTGGTGTATTTAGGGGTTTCGTTGGAGATTTTTTTCAGACCAAAAAGTTGTTCTAATGAAACATCAATGCAGCCATCTTTTGAAACTTTTTTGACAGACTAAATGCTGCACCAAATAATGTACATAGGTTAAAAATTAATTTCAGTTATACACTGCACTGACGCCTTGAGAAAAGCAGTCAGTGCACACTGAGTTCTTCCATACCACCCGAACTCCTTGGATCATATGTGACCTTAGGTGGACTTTAACGTGATTAAATAAGCCTGAAGTCTGAATCCACCACAGCTAAAAAAGTCTTGTAAATAGCTCGGAACGGGATCCCAAATCATTTGTGTTCAAATATTCATCATACTGTCCAAAATTCAAGTCGTTTTAGAAAATACTAAGATGCAGTATCCGTAAATTAAATTGTAAATAAATACGATCTGAGACGTACAATACAAAGCTCACAATGTGTCGGTGCAAACACCATTTTCTTCCCGAAGTTAAATTGTTCTTTACAGAATTGGGAAATGAGTTTGACTTGCACGTTTTCTTTGTTTGTAGTTTAGTTATTGCAAATTCATAATATATTTTGCAATTTCAAAATATATTTATATGTGTACGAGTATTAATGCTTAATTTGCGATGTTTTTATTTATAGTGTTAGAATACAATCTATTAGTAAGAAGTGATTTTCGTCGCGGTATGTAACATTTTTGTAAATGTAAGCGTGACTGTACGTGGAAAACCTTTCATCGCCAAAATGTTATTTCGGAAAGTAAAATGTAGGAGATATTTTTGTGAATTGTGATTGGATAACCCCATCTAGAAATGTTGGTAGTACTTGAAAAATAATATGTTATCGATCAATATGTTTATTACGTTCGGCATTATTTTAAAGAATTCTACTTTATATTCTGTGTCCGTGTTTTGTATTATATATTTATTTGCAGCATGAACAACATGAGAACACGTGAATTATCTCTTTACCAAGGTTAGATATAAACACATCACTGACAAGTACTAAAAGACTCTGTTTTTTTTTTTTAAATTTTATTTTCATGCTCATAAATCAAAAAATTTGCTTTAATGTGTTAGTTAACATGTTGTCTCGCTGTTTTAGGTAGATTCAAAAGAAATACTACCTATTGTAGCCGTTACCTTTTTAGGCACGTTATGAAAAAATGATGAGAGTGAAATTTTAAGATGCGCGCGCATATTGTAACACAAAATTAACGGGTTGAAGCTGCGCGCGCACCATGTGACGACATTTTCACAGGAAGATGGCGGACCCACGTGTATGAACATAAACCCACATTAGGGGACATACCAAACGTATTGGTGTGCCAAATGAAACTTTATGATAGTGAAATTACCTTGTAATTTATTTTGGTAAACTAAAATAGTCATAGTATAGAGCAGGCCTGCCGTTTTTATGGATTTTATCCGTTTTCACGGATATTAGAAGCTTAAAACATACTAACGGATAAACGGCGACATTCACGGATATTTACGACGCTTCGCCGATATTTTCATATTTGAATTTCGTTCGTGTAAATATTTACATTCAACTACCTATTTTAAGTTGTCAAACCATAGAAGCATCCAACAGTAAAGCAAACACTCACATTAGGTGTAGTGCCATGGAACTTTCAATCATTTAACCACAAACCAAAAACATATACTCCCACATATCGTTCCATGAAGTACAATATCTATGGTTTCGGGGGAAATGTTTTTTGTTCGTTGAGTTAAACGCTAAGAAGTGTCAAGGCGTCTGTAAACATTGGTATTTTTTGCCATTACAATGTTTTAGGTGCGGCATTTGTTTACAAACTTCTTACGTGATTTAAGTAGTAGTTTCAGTCTTAGCTGATTGTGATGGAGAAAAAACGAAAGGCTTTGCCGGACAGGTCACTTTATAAACAGCGTTATCGTAAAGAATGGGAGCAAGAATTGAAATGGTTGAGGCGTGGCAAAACGGAATTTTCCGCCGTTTGTTCAACTTGCAACTCAGAACTGAATGTGACAAAGGGCGGCTTGAAGACGCAAGTTCATGCGAAAAACCAACAAGCTGCTGATCAGAGTTGTTTGTTGACGAGTTTTGTAACCAAACCAAATAAAATAATTGATGCGGAACTGTTATGGGCGAACTTCATTTGTGAAAACAATTTATCTGTGAAACTCAGTGATAATTTCACGAAACTTGTCCCGCAAATGTTTCCAGATAGTGAAATCGCAAAAAACTTTCATTGTTATCGCACTAAAACTAGCCAGATAATTATTCAATCTTTGGGTACATCAGCTGCAGATTATGTTACCTATGCAATGAAAACACAATTTGTCACACTGATGATTAATGAATCAACTGATGTTACAGTCACTAGGCAGGTTGTAGTGTTAGCAAGGTTCTTTCCATCTAAGATTGTTGAAACTCTTCTATACAAAGTAATGGCTTTGAGTGGTGCTGCAACTGGAGAAAATCTGCTGTTGAAAGGGTTTTCACCTTCAGCAATCTGAAGATGGTTAAAACTGTTCACAGATTGTCAATGGAATCACCAATGTTAAATGCGCTGTTGCTTTGCAGAATGAGACCTTCAACCACTGATGAGATGCGGAAAAGAGCACAGAACATGAAAAAGTAACTAGTTAATGATGTGAAATATATTTGTTTTTTTAAACTTGTAAATAACTTCAGTTGTATGGATGTATTTATAGTTTGTAAATAAGAAAAGCACCAAAGCCTACTGAAGAGAAATTTTTAAATTACTTTTCATTTTATTGTGATACCAACTATTAGTTTTGTAATCTAAGTGGCAAATCTGAAATATTTTTTACATTTTTTGATTTTTTTTTTAATTATGTTTTGGAATGCAATGTATATTTCAAATTACTGCGAAAAATAAATTATGTTAATTACGACTATAAATTTTACAGGATTTGTAAATGCTGTAAAGAGGATTTGGGAAACTAATTTGGTGGCAGGCCTGGCATAAAGTATCACAGTATGAAATTAATGGGAAAACATGTTTTCCACTGCTTTGTAAACTTGCAAAGGCAATGCTTATTATTCCACACAGCAATGCAGGGGTGGAAAGGATATTTAGTAAGCTGAACCTTATCAAGACAGCGCACAGGTCATGTCTTGAATCGCCAATGCTAAATGCTTTGTTGCATATCTCTTCTAGGAAGAATATGGCAGAATTCCAGCCAACAGAAGAAATGAGGAATAGGGCAAAACATCTGAAAAAGTGATATTTAAATACTGCCAGTGGTGAAGTGTAGGCTATGTGTGTGTGTGTGTGTGTGTGTGTGTGTGTAAATACTTGTATAAAGTGTTAAAAATTGAATTGTTTTGTTTGAAGTATGGTTACGTACATTATGATCGAGTAATTTTTATAAAAAAATTGCATATTTGTTTGTATTTTTTAATGTACAGCATTTTACAGGATATTTTATATTATCAACAAGGATATTTCACATTTCAATCAAGGATATTGTTTTCAAAGTGGTGGCACCCCTGGTATAGAGTAAATTCCAAGGTTTAAAAAAAAACACATTATTTTGGTATTACATCAAAAATAATACACATTTTCCTCGTGACCTTCCGTCAGAGCAGTGGTTATACTGTGCGGTCAATATGCTGAAGGGCCGTGTTTCAAAACTCGGCGGTAGGAGTTTTTTTTTATTTTTTTTACTTTTTTTGAAGTTATACTTTTTAGGCACGTTATGAAAAAATGATGAGAGTGAAATTTTAAGATGTGCGCGCATCACTGTAACGCAAAATTAACAGATTGAAGCGCTCATTAAGTCTCGAATAAAAGCAACCAACAAAATAGAAATAGAACCTCTATTAGTTGTGCATGTTGGCACGCTCGTCGCCTCTGATCACTGTTTTCTTATTATAATATTTATCCACATGTTTCTAGTTTCTACATTTACAACACGTGTTTTAGTTTCATACAAGTGCGAATTATATTCGGTAGTGATTTAAATGGAATATTTTGATTAATATTATTTACTATTCCTAAATATTAGGAAAAAAAATTTGCCTTTACACTTTTTCAAGTGCTACAATATAATTGAGGTTAACTACCCGTATGTATTATTTATTGATATAAATTAAAATATTATTATTTAATATGAATACAAAATATTATTAAATTATTAATGTTAGATATTTATTATTGGTTATTTAATATTTACAAAATAAAGAAATAATTTTAATAAAACATTTAATTAAAAGTGGTTATAACAATTAAAATCAAACATCAAATTAAAATAATAATTTTAAATATTTATTATTAAAGTGAATAAATAATAAATATTTATAAAAATAAATGAACAATTTAAAGAAAACTTTTTGATTAAAATGAAAAGTAAATATTAAACTAAGAAAATAATAAATATTTAAAAATGAATAAACTTTAACTTGAAATTATTAATAAATTTATTAATTTTCTTTTAAAATATTAATCAATAATAAATATTATAAATAAGAATCTTATAATATTTAGTACAAATTATGTAATATATATTTATTCTTCTCAAAATTTTATTTATTTAATTTTTCAAATTTAAACTGAACTTTAGTGACTGTTTTGACTATCTTTTTCCAGCCCTTTTATTATTTTATTGTAATTAATGCATGCAATTAAAAACTAATTTTTAATGATGCCAAAGAAGTAGAACTTCTCACGCGCGTACATAAGTATTGCTTTAAAAATAATCTTGTGAATTATATGAAGTGAAAGATTGTATTAGGCAGAAGAAAAATACTCTCTAAAGTTCATTTAACAAAATTGTAAACAATGAAAAGATAATTATACAGTGACTTTGCCATTAAGTTTTATACATGTTTGATAAGCACAATGAATGATAACTTTTCTGGTGTGTTTTATCATTCTGATAGAAAGCTTTGAAATAAATCTTTAACACTTAAGGTTATCATATGGTTGATTTTATGATTTGCTAACATTTTCCTTCATTGAAGACAGGTAAGAGGCATACTAAAAAAAAATCAACTTGAAGACATACATTATTTTCAGAATGGTTTTGGTGACACTTATGAATCATCACAGTCACTAGCATCATCTCTGCCTCCATCACCAGTAAGAGGAAGTGAATGCCAAAATGCTAGTTTATTTTGGGGAATAACAGACTATTTCCTTCTGAGCAACTGAAGTAAAGATACTTTCCTCAAAACAGGATCCCTCTTGGTTGTTCTTGTTTTTCAGGTGCAGGTGTTTTCCCAATTTTGTAATCTTCATTAGGAGAAAATCCAGCAGCGCCTTCCACTCATCGCTGAATGGTAACAATGTCGTGAAGATATGGTCGCTCAGATGAACTGCTTTTGACCTTCTTAAGAGACATAAAACTCCTCCATTTACAAAAGTCTGCAAGTTCCATTATGTGAACCGTGACTTTCTTTGAAGCCAATGAAAACTGAGTCTTGAAAGTTACTAAAATCGTAGATTTTTGATTGTTTTTTTTTCATTTACTTTTCCACACTGTGATGGAAGGAATCTGCAGACATAAAGGTATGACCAGGCTCAAAATACCTTACCACAATGTTATCAGCATTGATAAGACTTGAGTTCACAATGTACACAAAAATGTAAATATTGTCCAGTTCTTGTTTTGCGATGTACAATTGTCCATTCAGAATACAATTTGTTTGGCCTCGCTACATGACAGGACTTGCTTTCTGCTTCTTGTAGCTTCATCCCAAAGATCAGGGACAATATTTTGGTTATTTTTTGAACCCACAGGAGCGAATGTTTCATTGTACACTGACAGACAAAGTGTGAAAACGACATTTTTGAACATGTCCAGTCTTGGTAGCAGAATGACCTTCTGCAAATCAACACTGTACACTATTTCATCTGTTTGCATCTCTCTGTTCTTATCTTCGTGGTACAGATCTCTCGCTGTTGTTGCCCTATTAATATGTAATTTCCACTGTTGACAGTCATCACAGTTGTTGTCAGGTTCTTCAAGAGAGTGAGGATGTTGTTTGAAGTGTTCACAAAATTCACACTCCCCATGACCTAGCTTTACGAAGGAAATATTCATATTATCCGCTTCTTCTCTGTACAGATCATAAGAAGATGTAAAACTGGGGTTACTTTTCTGAAAATCCTTGTACATTTTGGTTATCATCAAATCACTTGGCAAGTACAGTCTATTCGGTGCATGTTCACGGCGATAAAGAGAAATAGAAGGGTTGAATGACTTAATGTGCTCTTGAATGAGTGTTCTGTCAATCTTATTATGAGGACTTTTACACTTTCTGCCATCAAGTATTGTAGTGTATCTTTTCTCCTGGATGAGCACCCTGCTGTTTTCCTCTGAACAGGTTTTTTAATTGTCGCCCCAAGGACGAATGACTTTTGCTCAGGTCGAGATAAGTTCCAATACTGTTCATTGATATTAAGCCATTGATCTTAAGAAATGATGGTGCCACATTTCATTTTACAATTACAAACTTTTTGTACACAATTTTGACTTTTTATTTGGCTGACCTTGTTATTGTTTCTTTCTGTAGCAGAAAGCACAAAATTCCTTTTTCTCAATGTTCCAGTTTTTGTAAACTAACTAGTTGTTTGCGTCACCTGCTTGTACTGAACCTAGTTCAACATTATCACCTAACAGACTATGTTCAACCTCATCGACACTTACTAGACTATTTTCTATCTCACTATTACATACGACTGGGACTATTTCAACTTCATTAGCATAGAATGGGTTAAATTCAACTGCATTAGCACCTAATGCACCGTGCTCAATTTCATAATCAGATTTAACTTAACTATGATCTCTTACAGTGACTTGAACTGGTTGCAAAATTCCATCTGCATTGACAATATATTCTATCTGAACGGGAACATGTCCGGATTCCTGTATTGAAACATTAGCTACATTATTGTATGGTAAGGTATGAATGCCTTTAGTAATCATTACTTCATCTGATTCAGGAAATATTGCCTCTTCCTCAGGAACATAATTTTGTAACTCCCCTTCGGCTTCATTAAGAAAGTTAAGATTGATGCAGAAGTCTATCGGAGATGGAAATGTTGACTGAGAGCTAACTGCGTCAACCATACTTCCACTCTTTACTTTATTAATTTTGGTTTTGTAGTTCGCAGCATATTTCGTAACAGATGAGTCTTCAGTTTCCATTGCTTCTTTACGAAAATCTGAGTCGAAACTGGTACAAGTGAATGGCTTGGAATGGATGCCAAAAGAACTAAAACAAGGAAAAAAACCATTTACATGAAATAAGGGAAAAAATAATAATTTCATTTTAATTTGCAGGAATCATTTTACAAACTTCATAGATTATGCCAGGAAGTATTTTGATTCATATTTGGAAGTTAAATAATTATATTCTAAAAGGTAGAATTTGACTATTGTTTCAATGTAAAATTATTTGTGAACTTGCAAATCATTAAAAATAAGTTTTAATTGACAGATTTTAAGTGTATTTTATTGCACTGTTTGGTATGTAATGGTTATGCTTCAACATATAGTATCATTACTATGCTACGTAGTCTTGTTTCTTATTTTACCTGTAATTGTGATCATAGTCCACACTAAACTCCGGTGGCTCATTTGCCTTTTGATGATCGCTGACACCTACATAATTTTTTAGTGGAATCCTTTTGACAGCTGAAATATTCTCTGCTGAATCGTTTTCTTCAACAACTTTAGTCAGTTTATCAGCTTTAGCTTTGAGGTGTTGAAAATAACTAAGTTCTTTACTCACTTTATCACTGTGTACTCTTGATAAATGATCTTTCATTCGCGAAGGCTTCATGGCTTCATTACTAGTAAATGTTTTATCGCACAAAAGACAATGTGGAATTTTAGATACTCAGCTGAGTATTGAAGACACTTCTTCTTTTTTGATTCCATTGTGCATGAACTTCTACACTTCAAAACAAACGCACAAAAGCAGAAAAGACACACACAAAAACTGATGGAGAGGCACACAAAGACTGGTGAAGACTGAAGACGAATATAGGTCAATGGAAAGTGTGTTGTGATAGCTGGAGGGGAAGGGGGTTGAGTCACCAGTCGGCCGCACTGAGCAACAACAGGTGGGTGACTGTGGAGTGCAGTGAACTCGCCGGCTAAGAATAGCTAGGGACTCATGCTATACGGCAACTTGTACTGTACAGTATTATTTTAATTTTTCCCCCTTTGAATACTCATCACCCCCAAATCACCCCCCACTTATATATTTCCCTCCTGATAACCCAAATCGCCCACTTGGGGGCAATCGCCCCCAGGTTGGGAACCACTGCCCTAGATCCTCTTTGGTCTGCTTTCTGTGCTTCTTTATTACTTTGAAGAAGGGAGTGAGGCCAGCCCACTCTTCTCCCCCTCTTCTCTACTGATTTACAACCCCTCCTAATAACAAAAGACAGTGTATTTCTTCCCCACTATTGTACTTTTTTAACCAGTCCTCTTCCAGAATAGAAAAAAAAAAGGTAGCAAGCTACCCTTTCTTGTCAGTTTCTTTTATAAAAACTAGCACGCATGTTACAGTCAGCGATAAATTCCAGCGGTAACTGTAGAACGTAAAAAGCCGGGCTTTGAAGTGAGGCTTTTAAAGCACTAACATGGCTGTAGTTTTGTCATGAAATATTGCATTTGAAAGCTGAGGAATTTCACGCAAAAAACAATTATGTTGGATCACAGTTGCATCTTAAAAACCTGTCAAAATAGACGTGTGGAGATTGTGCCAGTCATGGACATTTGAATGGGTGGTTGGAAATGGAGGGAGGAGAATCGTCAACACCATGACATGGCCACAAGCACTCACAGAAAAAAAAATTGACGCACGCACGCGCACACACACACACACACACACACACACACACACACACAGAGAGAGAGAGAGAAATAGAAATAGAGATAGAGATATTTACATTTCCCCTCGTCCAGCAGAATGCCAGCCCAGCACGTCACGTAACTCGCCGGCGCCGGCTGGCGCTATTCATAGTGCTTTTCACGCACTGCTCAGATATTTAAACTATTTATACTTACTCGTAACATACTTATTAAAAAGATATGTTTGGTTGGAATAAAAATACCCCACTGCTTCTTCAGTAGTTCTGAATTGAGGCTCATAACTTGAAGGCATTTCTGAAAAGCAAACTCAAAATCATTAGTAAATCTTTCATAATAACCCTATTAGACATTAATGTGCTTAATGTTCTATTTATTGTACACTCATGTGTATGGTTGTATCATTCTTAAATAAGAACTAATAACTGCGCATTTTTAATTTCATGCAATAGTTAAATCATTAGAAAATACTTTAACAAGTAAACATATCTGTATCACAATAAATAAAACAATATAAAAAACAACAGCAGGGTGTATGTAATGAGAAATACAGCCAACTTTCACATCCTGAAGCAAACACAATACTGCTCCTGAACGAGAAATAATAAATTATCTTGAACTTAACCAGAAGTCTTTCATGCAGGAGCTCGTTTTCATGTTCTTACAGTACGACAATGGAACAATTACCTCTTTGAAATGGAAAATTTCTAATTCTTGTCCACGATTCTGGAATATATGGTGTTTTTAAACAAAAAATAACTGCAGGCATAACATATTTTAGTGCAGTAAGAAATTATAAAGAATAAATAAATTATTATTTAGTTTGTAATATTATACTTCTATGAGAGCGCAACCTTTGCCCCTTTAGAATATTCCCTTCCAGAAATGTTCACAAGTCTATATTTCAATAAAAAAACTTTGATGTTTCTCAAATAGTTGAAGTCTGAATACCACATAATTTGAATGTTGTGTGTTCAAATTTCTCATATCCATATAAACTACATTTCTTTCATAAATACAGTCGTTAACATAAACCTCAAATTAAATTACACGTTTCACTTATTATTCAAATAACATAACATACGCTGAACAAACATAACTCTATTTCACCAAATTCTTATTCAAATATGTGCAATGCCACCGGGTATGTGTTAAAATAAACATGTACATTACATGTAGACCAAGAAACTACAGGTGTCTGATATTCCCTGTGTTGTGTGATATTATAATGACCTACAAGCTGTCTAGTTAAAATGTTTGAAAGTTCATAACAATTATTCCTAATTATTTTGATAATGACGTAAGGTCTGTCAAATTAAAGAAAAAATTATTTGTGAAATACTTCCAAATTTGACTAACAGGATTGGTCCTCTTCAATAACAGTTCTCCACAGTTGAAACTAGTTTTCCCTGAAATTTTCTGCTGCATTTTCTGGATATTAGCTGTCACTAATTCTTCTGTTTCCCTTGGAATTTCCTAACTCTACTAAATATATTTACAGTGGTGATTATTACCATGATTAATTATGACGTTAGGAAGTTTGTCTCTAAGACAACAATTTAGTTATTTACAAAATAATATTTTTGTTAGTTCAGTTGGAAATAGTTTTTGTAACTTACTTTATAATGCATTTTATTTGAAAGTGTAAGTAAACACTCATAAATAGCAATCTGCAGAGACTGTTCTAGATGATTCTTAAAGTTGTGACATGAAAGGTGACAAATAGTGGGTAGTAGGTCTATTGATTGTTTCATGAGCTGACAAGAGCCTCACAGTCAAGTTGAGACAGACTCACTCTCAGTTCTCTCTTCTGTCTTGTGTTATATTGTTTAGTCTGCATCTGGAGTTGGTATGAGTAGGATGTCAGTACATAATTTAGGTGTTCCAAACTGAAAAATATTTTGTGCTCAGATAAGTTAAATTATAAGTTCTATTAATTCCTTAAAAGTATTTTTATATTTAATGAGTGTTTACATGAATATTATTTTGTAAGTACTACCTGATAAATATTTTTTGAAGCTAGTTGAAAAACACAATTAAAATAATATAAGTGATGTTAGTGAGATGGTCTTATTCTAATGTTTAAAAAAAAATTTAAAACAGACCCAAAAGAAGTTCATTAAATTCCAATGTTTTAACCTGGCAAACAAAACTTATCACAATTAGGGATAAAAAAGAATGAGAAATGTAACATCTGGGATGTTAAGTTTATATCTCACTAATGAAATATAAAGACATATGATTTGAGTCAGTATTAGAAGCAAATTAATAAATCTATTTGATCAGTGGAAGTGTTATATTGCCAGTGGTGGTAATAGATTCAATGTGGTAATTAAAAAGTAATTTTGAAGTAAAATTTATAATAGAATTTTTCCTATAATTAATATTAAATACACCAATCCCTCACTTAGCACGACTAATTCGTTCCTAAAAATGTTCGTGTTAATCAAAATTGCGTATTCTGAAGCATTAGTCCCCATAAATATAAGGCTAAATTATTTAATGTGTTCCAAGATGTGTAGGGAAGTAATCTTTACATAATATAAATGCGTAGAATAATACTTGAAAATGCATATGTCATATCATTTATCTTTTTAAGCCTACCACCGAATACGTTAGATAAAGAAAACATGGCACAGTGTAACGGGAGATAAGTGGTAACATATTTACCGTCAGTCAGCAGGTTGGCTTGCCCGCCCAGGCGTGACCCAACACGCGCGCGCGTCTGTCTGCCTGCTGTTGCAAGCAGCTGGATCCTTTGTTATTACGTTTAAAACTTAACAAAATTAAAACACTTTTATGAAATTAAGAACCGGTTTTATATAACTTTAAAACACACAGCCATATGTAAACATTTAATTTGTTATGCACACCTCTTATAAAAGCGGCTATGTAAACAAATCAGTTAACAGATAAACAGATTTAGATTTTCCCTAGAGCACAAACATAACATTAAAATACGGGTACACTCCCTATTTAACGCGGTTGTCGGGGGACATAACTTTTACCAGCGTTGTTGCATAACCGCGATGTTTCGATGTGACCAAGGTCAAAAGGCATAAAACACCGCCTGTGTTCTAATAGGTCGGCAAGCACGCACAGTATAGACGGCCCGCCTTTGTGCGGACTTTGCATCCGCAGTTTCCACTAAACAGGGGTGAAGAAATAAAAATAAGAAATTTTAAAGATAAATATTAAATGTTGAATAGTTTTTATTTTTCCGCATGCCGCGCACAGTTTGTCGCACGGCCTACGAGCGCGCCACACGCCGCCATACACATGTGCGGCACACAAGCTGCTGCTGCCAGTCTCGTGGTGTTAGCCACAGTATCTGCTTCGTCAGTGTCCGTAACAAAGTAAGTGCAGTGTGTGCGGTTACACACGATTCTGTGGTCAAAGTCTTCTAAAAAGAAAGGCCGTAGTGATACTTCAAACCGAATATGAATCGCAAAGTACCGAGTTTGCTTGACAAAATAAAAATTCTAGATTTACTTACAGATAGCTTGTCTTTTGTAGAAGCAGGCCGCAGATACAGGAAAAAAACGATTCTAGCATTCGTACAATAAAAAATAAAGAATCGTCTATCGTGTCAAGTGGTTAAACTTTATTATCCATGCTTACAGTAAATTATAAATGGTCACATGTGGGAAACAAAAATTGCGCCAATTTAATTTTAGCGCAATCAGTGACGCCGTATTAAAAACCGTGTTAAACTTTGTCTTTACTTATTTCACGAAACGCTGTGTCGAGTTGCTGAGTGTGTGTGGCTCGGATCGGCAAGTGTTATATTCCCCAGCCTCTGTTTAAAGGTCGGGAGACCGCTACACATAAACATTTCCGGGACTTGTTTACTACCTCACGGCAAAAGTGGTACAGTATGGTTCACGTAAATATTGGACCACTGGGAATTCCTGGGCAAAGATTAAAAATACGCTAGCCGATTTACTTTACTATTTAATGTTAAAACATTATACCAAAGTAAAAAGATGAACTTGTATAATACAATGAATTACCCAATAATATTACGTCTGTAGGTTTAAGTTGTGTGCCGTTAATTAGTAATTTCGACACGATATATTTTAAATTTTTATTATGATTTTAAATTTTTGTGTGGAAATTTTATTTGCTCTACTATAGTGTGATTTTACTTTGTTAGTCTGGTGTACTCCTCTGAGTTAAACTTTGTCTCAGTGCTCTGAAGCCCCTTTCCCATCGGCGTATCGGATATTTTGCTGGCCTAATTCCTGACTGGCCGACAGCTTACCATTTCCCCCGCCTTCAGTCACGCCTCAAGCCTGTAATATCATTTCTCTTCGTGACACTAACTGCATAGACAAGCCTGTAGCCTGCAGTTCTCAGAGACGAGCTGAGATTGGCCGTTTTCACGTATTAGTGTTATGTTCGCCCCTCTGCAGCCACGACGGGGCGTAGATTCTCAGCAGCGTTGCATTTTACCCCACACCCCCCCCCCCCCCTTCTTAGTTCCAAGTAAGACCAATGACCGGTCGTAACCCCCTGGGCACCAGTGACCCTCCTCAAGGTCTTCACGCAAAAACGAATGCGCCAGAACTGATAGCAAGCGCTACCTAGCGACCAAGTCGCGAACTTCTCCGCTTGCCTACCCTCTAGGGCGCCAGAGAGCAGCACCTGCTTTCCCTTGAGTTATATGGACGCCGGAGGCAAGTCGATTGTTTTCAACTCAGACCCCTCCGACAGAGTTCTCTACTGTCGCCCAGTGATGCCAACTTCAAAACTCCTGCTAGAGTTTTTTCCGCCCGCATTCGGGCAAGTTCGGAATCTTTCGGCGGCCCAGACCTCCCTCCCCCTGTAACAGCCGGCGGGCACTTTTAATTACGAGACGCGGTTTGCCACGAGACAGATCAACTCGCGTCGCGTCTGCAGACAGATCGCCATCGAGTATCGGCGAATCGGCAAGACTTCATCCGACCGCTAACGACTATGTAGTCGCTTTGTGTAAGGGATGCTATCCCTCAATTCTATCCTAGTAGATTAGTCTGTCTGCATAGTTTAGTTATTTGCCTTCAAAATTTTTTTTTCTCTTTAAATTTTATCATGAAGAAATCATCCGCGTCCTGCCGTGCAATTCGCGAGCTCCAGACCCTGGCTGACTCCACGATGGCAGCGTGCTGGGCAACTCCCCTGTTTTGGTGAGTGATAATTCGCGACCCCCCCCCTTTTTTTCCCTTTAAATTTTTTTGGGCATTTTCTGCCCCATAGACTGCCTGTATACAAGTTCTAATCAGTTTTGATTTGGACTGTTGCAGACAGGGTCGATGACAGGGAGAGACTTATTGCTCCCATCTCGCGGCCCCCCCCCCCCCCCTCCTGTTCCGTGGGTCACATTAGAAGAAACATTTCTACTACCCGACGTGATCGTTTGAAGACCCCGGGTGGTAATGTAAATTCAACATTTCCCCCTTACCTAGCTACGAACTATCTTAAGCGGATGACCAACCCACCAGCGACCAGTGTTTTTCTCAAGAAAATGTAGTACCAATAGAACTAATTATCAATGTAATCATCGGATCCATCCAACTTTGGGTGTGAAACTCATAATGCAAATGTTTATATTTCAAACTAAGAATGTAAATTGTTTTAAATACTCACGGGCCGGCCCCATTTTCGTTTTTCTTTTGTTAATATTTGAAACTTGTTAAAACCTTTTGTATGTAAAATAATGGAAACAAGATAATTCTTCAGGGCAAATAAAACAGGGAAACTATAGATCAAGTTAATCGTGTAGTTTTTATTTATTGATTTTAACGATCCACACCAACTTCCTCCTTGCTTGTTACAGGAAGTTCCTAAATTTTGTTTGTTCCCCACCTCGTGCCGCCTCTGGTAAATTTATTTATTTAACTTATTTTTTGTATCCAGCAAGTTTCCAAGGCTCTTTTTAATTAATTCAAAACAATTCAATTATGAGGCACGAGGGGTGTTACAGTTGTAACAAAACATTTATATACAGATGTCCAGTAAAGTACCAATTAAGATTCTGGAGTGGAATTTTAAACACCGGACTACCTGATTTTGCCTTGTACGCAGCGACGCTGCTCAGTCAAGTGACTCATGCTCTGCCTGTGTGCTGCGTGAACACATTCCCTCCCCCACTCCCCCTGGTGTTTCTGCCCGCTCTAATCTCTACCTCTCTCCATGTTCTCGGCTAGCCTCTCCCTACCCAGCGCTTGCCGACAACCAAGCCTATCCAACATCAATCCCTAGCCGAGTCACGCTGGACAATGTCGCTGGATGGTGGGCTTTATCAGGTCCCCTGTCCGATGCTTCATTTGTGAGATAAAGCGACGTTAAGAACTAGTGTTTCAGAAAATATCACTGGGCTGGATTGGACCATAATTTGAAAACCCTACAAGATAGAGGAATAATGTACGGAGATATCTTG
Organism: Bacillus rossius redtenbacheri; assembly: GCF_032445375.1. Classification (NCBI taxonomy): domain Eukaryota; kingdom Metazoa; phylum Arthropoda; class Insecta; order Phasmatodea; family Bacillidae; genus Bacillus; species Bacillus rossius. Next base: position 23,870,660 of record NC_086338.1, on the reverse strand, counting down.
TTTTGAATTTTACTGCGGACATTTTCTACGCCTAGGCTTTTTTCTGCCCGATGCTTAGTTTTTTAGTTACAACGCAAAATTATCCTAATCGGCTGTCAACCATTTATTCCATTATTATTATTCATTTCTGACTGGGGGACATGGTTTGACCCGCGATATACCCGATTCTGCGATCAATCGGGGGGGGGGGCGCGATATACCGGGAGTTTACTGTATGTACAATATGTACATATACAAAACATAAAAGTTAGTTAAATATTTTCTGGGGTGAAATTAACACTATCATCTTGCTTTTTTTTTTAAAAACGTGTCCAATTTCATCTGCTTTGGTTTCTGTACGGTACGGCCTGGTCTGCAGCCGGGCATCAACGGTAGGGCCTGGTCTGTTTATCTGCGTGCGCATCTCTTTCCCCTCGCATTCCAAACCACTCTTCCCCCCTCGAATTCCATACCTGACGTTGCGTCGTTTCCGAGATTTTTTTTAGCCTGTGGCGATTTCGTGCTAACTGAAATTTACAGACGTGCTATTCGAGACTAGGGCAGTAAAATTTACATCGTGCTAACTGAATTCTCATTAATTGAAGACGTGCTATGCGAGGGATTGGTGTATATGTAATTAACTCCATTCAGCAGTAGCATAATGTTATTTTGGAAGAGAACACAATCTTGGAAAGAGGTAATTAAATTATTCTGTAAATTTTTAAGTCATCAACAAAATGAAACCAGTGTGAATGTTTTAATTACCATAGTTAGAATAATGTCTGTAAAAATTTTAAATAATAAGGGTGATAAAGTACTATGTTGTGGAACACCAGAACTTGCTAATTGAAGGTCATAATTAATGTTGTAGATTGATACATAAGAATGTTAGTGCATTCAAGTATTTATAAAACAATTTTATGAATTTGTCAATTAATACTATATTTGACAGTTTTTCAAATAGTTTACGATGATTAATTGAATGAAATGCTTTTGCAATATCAAACTAAGAAGTGCAAGCGTGACCTCCAGTTATTACTTCTGCAGAAATTGAGTTCAGAAAAGAAATGTTAGTTGTGGTGGTAGTTCTTCAATTTCAGAAACCATGTTGGTTATCTGACAGCTAGTTTATATATATATATATATATATATATATATATATATATATATATATATATATATATATATACAGTATATATTTTTTTTAAAGTCACATAGAGAGATTTTTGGTAGGGGCAAAACTTATGGGTTCGCATTATCGACATGCTATTGATGTTAGTGTCACCAACAAGCTGTAGTAGCAGTAATTGAAGTTAAATTGACTGTGTTAAGCGATTTTCTTTATCTATTTACGTAGTGAATGTTGAGTATTTGTGGATTTAAGTTAATATTTTGTTAATTTTTCTAATTTCTTACTTCAAATATGTTTTAGGTAGCAACTCAATTTTCATATTTGTTTAATATATCGGTATCTACAGCTATTACGGATTGTCTCACTGGCAAAATAAAAGTTTGTTGTTTGTGTCTGTATTTTAAAACTTTACCTGTATTGTTCATCCATACAATATGAGATATTGTAGGTGCAAGCCACCAGGCTGTGTTAAGAACTTATACTTATAACATTATTCACACTGAAACATGTTGCCATAGTTAAAGAATTTAGCAACTATGTAGCTATATCAAGTAACAATGCAGTATACTACATAAAATCATACATGACTGAATTTTTATCATTTAATAGAACATAAAAATCTACTAACTTGTAGTTACGGCAGGTAAAGGTTGTCTAACTCATTCAGCAACTCTTGTTCCATTTTCCAGAACTGAGAACATAGCAATAATTTTTTTACAGTAAAAGACAATGACAAGTTTTGCTCACAAAATCACAATTATCAAAATTCTTATAACTCCTAATTGTGCTTTAGAAGATAAGTACAACCATGAATATTATTACATATATATATTGAAAGATTCTATTCAATATTAAGGAAAAATATATTTAATTTGCAAATATCTGTTAACAGTGTAAAAAGCTACACTATTTTAAATCTGAATAATGATAACATGTTGAAAAGAATTTTATCCTAATACTAAGGCCTGATAAATAAACTTTCGGTTTTAACAGAATTATTGCATTGAAGTGGATGATACTTATTTCTAAAGCTATTGTGTGCATATGCAAGACCATTTAATATTTTATACATTATAAGATCTGACATGCAAATAGTTGAATTGCCATTTGTGAGCTGTAATCTATTTTGCTTAATTAACTAGTGATTGGGTAATCAAGAAGACAAGGTTAAATCACATCTAGAGCCTAATGTTATGTGCAGTTATTTCCAAGAACTGATTTTACCACAGCAATAAGTTTTGCGGTGGTTGTAAAAATTTTGAAAGTAATATTCATACGCTCCATGTTCATTCCGATTACTTTCTATATTATTTGCAATAAACCATTTGTTCAGCCTTAGCCTTGAGAAACACCTTGGGCAGAAAGTTAAAGTTGTACTATATTTCCAAAATATTTCTTTTGTAATGAACTTGCAGCCAAAGTTTGTCAGTTGAATTATGACTATCCTAGTATAGGCATTTAAATGCATGATTGTTTTATTATAATCTAGAAATGCTATAAAAAAAATTATAATCGTCTTGATTCACAAGCAAAAACTAATTTTACACAACAATTTGCTAGAATTCACACATTCTAAATAAAATTTACAAATATTGAAATGCTTTTAAGTTCACACTATTAATATTAATATTGGTTTTTGTTATATACATTATCCACCATGGCCACCAAATGGTATTATGAGATGTCCTACCCGTGGTGCACTAATTAAATCACCACAAACGACAATAGAAGCAGATATCATAATTAAATATGAAGCATTAAAAGTTTTGAAAAAATCTGAAAAGAAAGCACAGCAATCATAATTTTTGTTAGTATTGTTTGTCTTTATACCTCCAAAAGCTATATGAATGAACTCCTAGCTTCATCATTCATGTTTTTGGTTCGTGGATTTCCTCTTCCAATGTTTGGTGTCCTTTCTTCCTCTGAGTTGGATGTACTGGTGGTCTATAACAATGCATGAACCACTCGTATGTTATTATGTTTTCCACACCTAAAATAGATATATGTTAGTATGACACACACAAAACATTGGGTTGTAAGGCAAAGACTATAAATGTTAATTATTGTAATTTTCAATACATTTAGCATGTGAATATTAATTGAGAAAAAACTTAATATCATACTGGTATTTTATGATAGCAAAAATGGAAATTGGGTGTGAAACCTCAAGTACTAAAGTGTGCATCTAACTTAAGTTGTGGAGAAAGCTCTTGAAATATTAAATGCTGGCGTATTGTTGTTTTATTTGGCTGAAAAACATTTAAATAAAATTGCTAAAAGATCTAAAAGTTAATTTTTATTTCTGGAAAGTTTTATAATAATAGGTTATTTATGTATTTGTGGCTATTAAATAAAATAAATGCAAGTAATATCTTTTTACTACTAGCTAACTACATTAATAATCTGAACATTCAAGAAAACGTTTTGTTTGTTAATTAATTTTAATACATTTTTACTGACTTTCTATATATTTTTATATATAGAATTATATTTTTATTTATATATATATATATTTTATCTTGAGTATGTATGCACAGCTGAAATATAAAAAACAATGCCTGCTGATATGAATTTTTTTAGGGATAAAAATAAGTTAACTAACTTTCTATGATATTGCTATATTATTAAAATTTATATGAACAACAAATTTGAAGCTTAGGATTTTTGCAAAAAAACATTAGTTCTTAAAATATTTCTGATGGTTCTAACATTTTAAGTACCATACAAATTTATAAAATTAAATACATTTATTAACATTTATTGAATATTTTTTTAAAATATGATTGAAAGTTAACTTGATACATAACAAACTTATTCCTTCTGAACAACAAAATATAATATTTATTCCCTTAACAAATATTCATAACAGCTGCTGCAAAAGTTGTAATTATTTACAAATCAAGAATATAAGACAATTCACAAACCAATTTATTTATAAAATGCCAAAATTCCAATCGAAGGAAACTTTCTGTAAAAAGCCTCAATGGCATTGTTGGTAGTCAACTGGAGGCCATTGATGTATTGAATGAGTCTTTGAAAAATGAACACCATGTTTTCTTACATTGATCAGCAGGTAGTAACGGGAAGGACATAAGCATCTTTAACACCCTTTCTTCAGTTTCAGAACAGATGGTTCTTGTCATTCCCAGTTGTTTGACATGTCAAAATATGTGGCCTAACCAAATGTGTGATCCACCCTCCTAGCTGTAACATTTGTCACACTTTAAATCTGAGGTGTTTCACGTTATGCCACTTACCATCGTGCCACCATTGGCCTGGCCGGTGCCTAGCGAGTGATCTGATTGTGTTGCATTCGGCTGGAGGAAGGGGCCCTTGGAAAATGAAAAAATTAACTAGTCACAATTTGAGTCATCTTATGTTGAGCAGTGTTTAAGGCATTTTGTGCGTCAAAAAGCCTTTTTGACGCACTGTTGTACACATTAAAAATAATGTTCTAATGATGACCTCTTCTCCTAACCTTGTTCAAAAAGTTTATCAAGCTGCCTGAAGGTATCAGAAATTATTTTAACACATCTACCACCACACCTTGATTATATCGCTTGGTGGCTCTCTGGCTCTCAGCACTTTGCTTTCAGCCTCCTTTCTGGAAATGTCATAGTAGCTTAGGGTTCCTAAAAATGGTGGGATAATGGAGTCTCATGTCTAGCTTAGCCTTTATTTACACTAACTATTATTACTAAAATAATTTTTTCCAGAAACCTTATTTTCACTAACACCACTAACACAAGTGATAGCTCCTTTCTGGTCTGCCAAACAATTTTCTAATGTGATTCCAGGCTGTCAGCTGCACCTTCAGATCCGGTAACATTTGTAAATATAAATAAGGGACACTTTTTATCACCCCAATTATTAACTCAACAGGTTGCATTAAATTCAGTAACAAATTATTGAAATATTTTCAAGAAGCCATGTAACAGCATGTATGCATCTACGCTGCATTGCAACAAACATTTATATGGTCATGTGTACATACATTATTTGCTTTTCCCAGCCAAGCAACCTACAAAAATAACAAATTCCTATTCCACTTGAAGGTTTTAAATGGAGTTTGTGATACTTAAT